>NC_083771.1:11126282-11388782 GCF_963514075.1 Conger conger
AGGCGTTCTCCAGGCTTTAAGGCATGGGCCTACATCATTGATCGAGGCTACACCCTTGACTCACACACCAAACAGGAGCAAACATATCCCAAAGCCTGTTGCAAAACATTGCACACCATTGCGAGGAAACATATTGTTCAACACAGAAAATGTAAAACAAAACAGAACTCTTTTTCCACTTGAACGTGCCACTGGATTTAAGAAATACTTCTCATTAAAAGCCAGTTTCACAGACACAGATTACACGAAGTCCTAATCTAAAATCAATTATTCCAGGACGAAGCAAAAAAAAAAAAGGAGTTTTTTTTTTGTGTTTTTTGTGATTTTACTTTAATATTGAGTCAAATTTATGATGAATTTTCAGGGAATACAGACTGGGGTTTTTATGGGGGTTATTTTGGCACCTTTCTGTAATTTGAGTTGGAACTCCATGTTGGGTTCTCGTTTGCAACCAGCTTCATACGGCGACTGCAGGCAACATGAAAACATGGCTGCTGAAGAAAGAACAAAATGGCCGCCCAGGTCACAGACAGACGTTTGCATCTTCACCCACAGAAGGGGGGAGGGTTCCATCGGTCACGTCTGAAGGTATGCAGATGGCTCTGGCAGACACACAGACGTCACGCGTGTGCGGTGTGTGGGGGGGGTGCGTTACGGGGGCCGCCAGGGACCCTCTTACCGCCGGGTTCAAAGCGTTTGTTTCATATGCCCCGTGAACGGCCCATCTCTAAAGCCAGCTTTACTTTTAAAGATCTTTAGAAGCCTCTCTCCTTTTAAAAGAGCTGAAACGCTAATGCTCTCTCACACCGCATCCAGCTTTCTGTTATGGAACAACTCCCCACAGAGAGGGAGGGAGGGAGAGGCGGAGGGAAGGAAAGATGGAGGAAGAGACAGACTGAAAGGGGGGAAGAGAGGGAGGGAGAGGAAGAGAGAGGATGAGAGATAGATAATTGAAGTGCTGCACAGGGTAAAATCAAATTGACAAAAAAACAAAAAATGAATTCCCACTTTGTGAGTTAGTAAGTGAGAGGCAATAGTCACAAACTAAACTTAAGTCAATAAGCATCAAAACGCTATAACTAAACCCCCCTGTTCCTCTTTGTGAGAGAGAAAAGAAGACAAAGACAGGGAGGGGGTAGAGGGAGAGAAAGAGATAGAAGGGGAGGAGAGAGCGCATGGGGAGGAGAGACAGATAGAGGAAGGGAGGCATCGGAAAACTCCCAGCACTCTCTCCCACACCGTCTCCTCCCGGCCCTGGAGACAGTGGGGTAATTAGTGCAGTCAGAAGCGACAGGGCTTTCAGTTCCCAGGCCTGCGTTTAGAGAGATCCCCCCCTCCCTCAGTCTTCCGCCCAGTTCCCAGGCAGACCGCGTCCGCCCGCCATCGATCCGTCTGATCGGCATTACCGCACGGCCATACGACCCGGACCGCCGTCTCGTCTCGCATCGACGCCGGCGGAACCGACGCACCCCCGCTTTCAGAGGCAGGGGGACCCAAAGGTGCGCGATACCGCCTGTATGGTCATGTGACCAATTTCAGTAGATATTCAAAAATTGGGAAAAGCCTGATCTCCACAGCCATAGCTGCCTTAAACAACAGCCCTACCTGAACAGGCCTGAGGGAGTACTGTAGCCTGTCATTGTGTGTTGTAACTGTGCTCTGTTGTATTGTTTGTTGTCCGATGTACACTGAAGTACAGTACTGTGGAAAAGAATTTCCCCTTGAGAACAATAAAGTTCTAAAATCATTAGTGATTCAAGGGTTTACATTCAGTGTGAGTGTGTGCGTACACGCCTGTGTGTGTGTCTCTGTGTATGTGTGTGTGTGTGTGTGTGTGTATAAGGGGGCTGGATCAAACTAAATACTGAATACGAGTTTTTGCAGCTCAAGCGAGGCGTTATTTTAATTACTTACAAACTTTTGTTGACATCTTTTAGAAGTTTCTTATCGAATAAAGTTTCTTTCCAGTGAGCTGTAACTGAGTGACTCAGTTATCTCTCAGGCTGTACTGCTTTGACCTCTGACCCTCTCATCGCTGTTCTGATGTGTCTCTGCCTACACAGCGCTCATCGTAACTGGATACCGTGCGCGTCAGAGTCACAGTGACACGGCTCACCATCAGCTTGCATTTACAAAATGACTCCTAAAGCTACATTGTGTCAATTATGGATATGTTTTGTTATGTTTTTACAATCTAGATGTCTGAAGTCTTCCATTCATAAGTCATCCCCAGGGCCTATGCCACACCCAATCGAAGGTACCAAATGAAGTTACAACCCAGTTACTACTGTCAATTTTGTAATACTAATACTCCGGGCTCATTCCTCCACATGTTCTGGGACTGTCCATCTGCGAAAATTTTTTGGAAACATGTCAACTCCGTATTGCCCTTATTGCTTAAGATTAATTTTGTTTCCAATCCATGCCTATGTTTGCTTAGTGATGATTCTGATCTTAACCTTAGAATTACCCAACAGAAAATGTTATTTGCTGGCTTTACATCTGCATTCTGCAGCGTTGGATAACACCTGATATATGCATGAATACATTTTGGATATGCTCTTGACTAAGGATTGTTAATCTTGAATGCACTACTGCTAGTCTAAACAAAGCTAAGTCGGCAACTGTAATGTAATTGGAAGTTGTTTTCTTTTGATACATCTCAATTTATTTTGACTGCAAAGTAACAGGTTGATTAATGGTCTCCAATCTGATCTATTTGAGATATAACTTCTCTGTATTTCAATGACTTGTCTGTACACCCCCTCCCGATCGTTTTCTGTTCCCCCCTGTATTCTTTTTATTTTCGAGAAAAGAAATGAAATATTTTGATCACAAAAAAATGAAGTCTTCCATTCATCAAAAAACCTATCCCATCCATGTACACACACACACACACACACGTGCATACACACACATGAACACACACGCACGTGCACGCACACAACACACACACACACACAAATGCACACATGCACTCGCACACACACACCCACACACACACACACACACAATACAAACCTCATTCAAAGCACAGCGGAATACACACAGCCCTTCAGAATACCTAACTCAAAAATCAACAGTACAGAAAAGGGACAAAGGGCAATGAATGCATATCTGGGATCTTAGGGGATCGGAATTATTCTACCATGAATGAAGGCGCGGAATTCAGCAGCCACACGCAATACATGTTTCCGAGGTGGACCTCGGTACTGCAGGGTGTGTGTGTGAGTGTGTATAAGAAGGAGGTTGGGGAAACGGTTGCTCTTGTGTTGTTTTGGAGACACACCTCAGCGCTGCTGTAAAAGCTCCATCTCAAGCACCATTTCTCTCGGTTTGTGGTGCTTTCATAAGACATGAAGCCCTGTCACTGGAGGGAGTCCAGGCAGATGCACCCAAAATGGCCGTACAACTACTCTCCTCTGAGAGAGACAGAGAAGTGGGTCCACCGGTCGATCATTTATACGTCAGGCTTTCGAAAATGAATACTTCCGCAAAGGATGCGCTGACGTTTCCTTGCAAAACTAAAGATTTGGAGTTCCTAACTTTTACTTCTAGCTTCTAGAAAGAATACTTAATGGGTTGGAATGTCCTTAAAGATGGCTGACTTCAATCTATTTCCGGGAGAGGAGCAAGAAAAAGAAAACAAGAAAGAAATAAGCGACTGGAATGAGCCCAGAGCTTTAAAAAAAAATATTATTACCGTGATTGACTGTTTTTATGGCAACAATTTGGCAGTAAGTATTTTTAATTACATGTATTTCATGCCAATAAAGAATATGAATTGAATTGAGAGAAATGCAGAGAGGGCAGGAGAGAGACACTCACACGTATTTCCCCAGTCTGTTGCTAATTAGACTCATCACACCTTCCAGTGCACTGGAGGAAGCTGAGCTGCCAGGAGCTACAGAGACAATATTCCAGAATGTCCCAGAGGAAGGCCCTTCAGGTGCCACCTCCACAACCCTGCTGCTGTTGCCCAAACCCAGCCTTCCGAGATGTGTCTCTTAAAGCCCTTTCGCTGAATTGTGCCATTTTTAAATTACGCCGAAAGTAGCTTCTAATCCAGGAGGGATATACAAGTTCATACACAGCACATAAGCGAACGTGGCTTCAAATATAATAAAATACGAGAGAAGAAAAATCTAAATGAGGTTCTTATGCTTTTGTTAACAATGTGTTGCATCAGCAGTTCTGCGCTGGTGCTAACTACAGAGGGGATAAAATGCAAATAACAAAAATGTTAAATTAAAAAGATTGAAAAGAATTATTCATTAATCAAACAGATAAAAATGGCAGTCGGGGAAAACAATAGCAAGAGAGGGAGTTTTGAGTGTCGGCCAAGAAGGGATAAAAACAGTAGATCAACAAATGAAATGTTTCATTGTACTACTACACTCAGGAAAAAAGTAACTGTTCCCCATTGGACATTTTATGTACTTTTATGATTCTCCGCCGCACCAAATCTCGCAGATTTGTACAGTATGTGGCGACTCAGAGCCGTTGTTTTGGACCGTAACCCCAACCCGTCTCTGTGAGCCTGGGACAGCACTGCTTACAGCTTGCCCTGCTGTTCGCTTTGTGAGCTAAACGGCCCCGTAGTCCTCAAACAAAATGAAAAACGCGGCAAGGTTAATGCCTGCAACGGATTTTTGGGTCCTCCAGCCACGGTGGCTTGCTTCATAACCCCTTTAAGTCTGACCTGGGGGTGTTTTTACGCATTGATTTTTTCAGGACACAATTTTCAGCTAACAGCTATTGCCGTTTGAAAATGTTAAACTCACCTTCTCTGCATTTTGGAAATCCACATGCTACAAGAAATACGGTAATGTCAGTGTCCTTTTCACAACAAGTGAAAATTCTTTTATTAAGCAATTATTTTATGTTCACACTCATTGTATGCCTGTAGTCATACTTAACAACAAGCAAAACTTGCACTGAGTAAATCCCTGCACTGTTTACTGTTTACTTTGTACTTTTGCACTACCACCATTGCACACAATCTACCATAGCACCCTATCATGGTCAATATATCACAGGGCCAGTCCCTACTAGGCCTTTGTAATCACTTCACATGCTCTTTACTCCCTCCTTTCTGTGAGTGATTTTGATCTTTATGTGTGTGAGATATGTGTGTATATGTGTGTATGTATAAGCTACTGGATGCCTAAAATTTCCCTCGGGATGAATAAAGTATCTATCTATCTATATATCTATCTATCTATCTATCTAAGTGTCCAGCGGACCAAATACATAATAGTTTCTTCTAAAAATGTGCTAAACATTGATAGAATTTCCATTGTTTACTTAATTTATCTGGAGCAATTATCATTGTTTCACGATTGCATACTTCTACAAATGTACTTGTACATAGAAATTCTATTATCTATGTTTTGTATAGGCTCTCTTGAACACGATGAGCTCAAGTACAACCATTATTTGTATTGACCAGTACCAGTAACCAGTATTTGTAACGTATTTGCAGAGAAAATGTGTTACCCCCTTCCGTGTGAAAGAAAATTCAGCTCACGATTAAAAAGCATTTTTGCTCATTACATGTTTTCAATGGTGTATAAGGTTTGTTAGGCTACACAGCATTTTTTCGCCTGAGTAATGAAACTGTAGCATTTTCAATACGCACACACTATTGAAATCTGTTGCGCTTCAGCAAAAACAGTGAGATTTTATGCCAAAACAGGTTGACATTTTACAACAAAGTATTTATTTTGCGATGCCTAAATCTCAATAGAGGACTGTGTTTGGAGGAGTTCCGATGAATCTCTCGTCTGAGTGGATATTTCTGAGGAAGACACTGTTGACAACACAATAGAGGGCATCTACAGTGACCTGACCCCATTTTATATCGCTGAGCACCTAAATACATTCATAAAATATTTTATTATTATTCAGTACGCTTACAAGTAAGGAGCCAGCCTCCTTTTGAATAATAAATAGCATATCAAATTATGGAATGTGCTTGACTTGTTCATGGGGGTTGGGTATTAGACAAAAACTGTGGAAAATCTGTGGACTTCAATGAATATATTAGTTTATTATTGAACATAGAATATATAGTGATTATTGTACTTATTTTTAATGACCTTCCCGACCTGTTGCTGTCTGAGGATAGCTGCAAGGAGAGGGAGTTCGGGGGAAGGTGACAGGCAGGTGGAAGTGCAAACCCCTTTTTTCATTTTTGGTGATATTGTCATCAAATTTGGGATTTGTCCAGTGCTGTAACTTGACTGTTTTTCTAAGCACGCCAGCCACAGCTACAATAATCTGTATCCAGTCAAATGCAGAAAATCAGTTTGGAAAAAAACTTCCACTTTCACTCTGTTTGAGCTTCTGTAACTTTGTTTTAGTAATATTTGGAGTAATTCAAGTAAATGGAGGGGCTCAAGAATAGTAACCATTTTATTTTGGGTATGCAATTTTTAAGCTTTGTCAAGATTTTACGCTGAGCTTTCAGTGCTTCTCGGATGGCTGCGTTGCAGATGACCTGCGCCGTTCTGTCGGCTGAGTGAGGTATTCTGAGCTGCCGTGGTCGTAAATCCTCCGCTGACACAATCGTCCTGATGAATCGGCGTCATTAACCGACCCGGGCTTCTCCATTTACTTATTCTGTCTGTCACCCGTCATGCTTTTAACAAGCTTTTATTTTAATAACGCGGTTGGTAAGAAGACTCTTTACGAGATGCACCGTATCCCGCGCACTCCGATATCTCAGGCCCGTTTTGGAAGCGCCCGGCCAGCAGACGGCGGGGGGAAAGCACTTCAAATGTCAGCGTTTGTGGGATAAGCGCCCCCCGATGCTCCAGACTGTCGATACGCAGCTGAAAACAGTGTTTCAGGCGTTCTCCGCTCTGCGTGATACTCTCCCGCGCCCCTCTCTTTCCAAACTGCGTCCGGCTGCTCCTCAGAGCTGTCTTTTACCGCGCCGTCAACATAGGCGAAGAAAATAGAACTAAAAATGCTGAGAAACAATTTCACATTTCAACACCAGCGTCACAACCGCAAAGCTAAGTTTAACACCAGGCATCAGCGATCACCGTGGACTCCACATGAAACGATCTGGCAGAAAATGATCTCTATTTAAAATGTCCGTTCCTTCTTTGCTTTTTTTCACTCTTTCATATACGCACATTCCCAAAATGATCAATTAATTGTGGAGTGGACACAGAATTACGAAGCCTCAAGTAAGACTTTTTCCTATATTTCTGCAACGATACAAATGTTAGTCATATTTCTTCTTTCTGGTTTGCCATTTATTTTGTCTGTTTAGTTTAACTGTGTAAAATAGGACTTGAAACACTTTCTATTATAAATATTAAATGCTACAGTGTGCCACCGACAGCATCAACCCACTCTTCCCACAGACCCATATAGCTTATCAAAATAAGTAGATAATAAAAAATAAAAATAAACTTAATTTGTGGCATGCGTTTTAAAAAGCTATTTGTTTTGACAGGCTCGGGTCAAGTGAAATTGAGATACAAGACAGAAAGAGGCCTTCGAGACAGTAGCTCCCTCGCGGTGAATGTGCATACCCTGGTCCGGGTGGGAGGATCCCTGGATACGGATCGGATGCGCGGAACATTCCGGGCCGTAATTACCACGCTTTGTCACAGCGAGGGGAGAAACGCAGAATGGAAAAAGAAAAAGAAAAAAAGCACCCGTTTTCATTAAAACGCTTCATTGAACATCTTACCCCCCCCCCCCCCAACTCCACCTCACCCCCCCCCCCCCCCCCCCCCAGGAAAGATCCCCCCAGGGACCCTGTTTCCTCATTCTTTCTCCCAGTAGGACGCAACGTCTTGCGACGCTTCGCTTTACCGAAGGAAAGGTATCTCTTTTCGCTCTCTGTCTTCTCCAGGGGCGTGAGACTTATACACTTACCCGCCACACGCTGTTCGTGTCAAATAGATTTTTCTGCAATTACTTGACTTTTTCTCCCCCCCCACCTCAGCATCTATCTGAGAAGCGACTCCGATACGCAACATGCATTTCCACATATGAAAAGAATAAGAAATGTCAAAGTGCGATATAGAATGAAATTGAAAATAAATTGAACATATTGGCGAAATACATTATTAAACATATGAAGTCCGCAGTCCGCTGTGAAAAGTGTCTAAGAATTTTCCGGGAAAGGTCTGAAAATGGAGAAGGTACAAAATTGAAAACAGCTGAAATGTAGATAATAAACGCCATAATAAATGTAACATTTAGATATAGGCTGGCTGCCTGCTACCCAGTTATAGAGTATAGAATTTGACCATGAAATTTACAATGTATTTTTTTCCGGTGAGCATATGCAGAACATATTTTAATTCTGATAATATTTGAGAATACATTTACCATCGCGCCACGGATTTCCACCCCAATTTGCAATGCCCAAGGGCGACTTTAGTCCTGTTCCACAGCAGGAGCGGCCCCTGTTATTTTGGGAGGGCACCTCATTTGCACCTGCATCGGCTAAAATGGCTGCTTGGTTTCACTTACAGCCTCTAATAGACTCTGGTTTATTAGCTGAACTGGCACCGCTGCAGGCACACACTGTGCCTGAGGCACACTGCCGGGACCCAGCCAATCAGAAACCACACTGCCGGGACCCAGCCAATCGAAAACCACACTGCCCGGCCGTGCGGACTGAAACCCGCTCTCATTGGCTATGGCTGGGATTGTGACATCACCGTAGAGGACTCCCAGCCAATCAGGGCGCTGCCACGGTCTTGATTAAGTCTGGTCGTAGGGCAGGCCAGTCCACAACACGTAAAGGCCTCGACTGGACTTGACACAATTTCCGATGGCAAACACTTAATTTGTGAAATAAGCACAAACGTCTTTTTAGATAAGCATTGTGCATTTAGAATATTTTACCACTGTATTTCTTACTACAAACAAATATTATGAATGATTTTACACTTTAATAAATACCGTGTTTATCACTGTGCTAAATACCCGACCACTGTATTTTACAATACTAAATAATAGACGACTGTATTACACTTAACAGGCCATTTGTATTTGGCTCTAGTGTGTGGAAGCTATACCTACACTGAATACCAAGCTGGTGTACTCATACTGTATTGTACACCAGACAACTGTACACCAATCCAAGGGCAAAAACAGAGCTGAAATATGTGATTTTCTGCCTCCCAAGAGCCGAGCTCATTAAAATGCATGTACTGCAGGTGTGGGCCACGGCATTAATAATTAGCACACCTGTCAGTTACTGTGTGCACCTCGCTGCGTCGGGGGGAAGTGGGGGGGGGCGGGGGCAACAGGGCAGGAAGTGACCCGTGTGTGATGACCCGAGCACAAATTAGAGGCCGGCTTTGAGGTTACGCACACCGCCTCCCACACCCCACACCCCACACACCGCCTCCCACACCCCACACCCCACACACCGCCTCCCACACCCCACACCCCACACACCGCCTCCCACACCCCACACCCCGCCTCCCACACCCCACACCCCACACCCCGCCTCCCACACCCCACACCCCGCCTCCCACACCCCACAACCCACACCCTGCTCCTCCTGCTCCCCACACCCCACCTCCCACACCCTGCTCCTCCTGCACCCCACACCCCACACCCCCACACCCCACACACCGCCTCCCACACCCCACACCCCCAACCCACACCCTGCTCCTCCTGCTCCCCACACCCCACCTCCCACACCCTGCTCCTCCTGCACCCCACACCCCACACCCCCACACCCCACACACCGCCTCCCACACCCCACACCCCACACCCCGACACCCCCACACCCTACTCCTCCTGCAACCCACACCCCACACCCCACACACCGCCTCCCACACCCCACCCCCCCACACCCCCACACCCTACTCCTCCTGCACCCCACACCCCACACCCCACACACCGCCTCCCACACCCCACACCCCCATACCCCACACCCTGCTCCTCCTGCTCCCCACACCCCCACACCCTGCTCCTCCCGCACCCCCACACCCCATACCCCCACACCCCACACACCGCCTCCCACACACCGCCTCCTATACCCCACACCCCCATACCCCACACCCTGCTCCTCCTGCTCCCCACACCCCCACACCCTGCTCCTCCTGCACCCCACACCCCCACGCCCCACCTCCCAAACCCCCGCCACCCACACCCCACACCCCCACACTCCGCTCCTCCTGCACCCCACACCCCACACCCCCACACTCCGCTCCTCCTGCATCCCAAACCCCACACCCCCACACTCCGCTCCTCCTGCACCCCACACCCCCACATCCCCACACTCCGCTCCTCCTGCACCCCACACCCCACACCCCCACACTCCGCTCTTCCTGCACCCCACACCCCCACACCCCCACACTCCGCTCCTCCTGGACCCCACAGGGGGGGGCGTTTGAAGAACCCGCTCTGGAACCGTCTGTCAAGCTCGGGAACATAAATAAATAACCCCCAGCCTCCATTTAGATCTCCCGGTGTCTGTTCTGACCGCGTCTAAACCGCGAAGCGCAACGTGAACGGGCGCAGCTCCGTCCAGGGGCATTTCGAATCGAGAGGAGAGAGAGAAGAGGCAATAAAACCATTCCGGTGTCACGGGAGAACGCGTAAAAAAACTAAAACACACACACACAAACAGCTGAAGCGCCGGTCTGGGACCGTTTGGGTCGAAAACAAGAAGCAGTTTCTCTTTATTGCCTGAGTGCGTAAAGGTTCGCCAGTTTCTTCAAAGCGGACTGGCAACAAAGCGATGTTTGGGATCGCTGGGGTAAGGAGGACTCGTTGGATCAAGCAGACAACTTTCTCTTTCGGGATATTATAAAAGAAGAAGAGAAGAAGAAGAAGCCGGGAGAGGAGCTGACTGCTCTCGGCGCCGTGGCGACAGGAGCGGAATGTCTTCATTTTGATTAACGCTGGGAGTCAGCCGGGCCCTCTCCAGCCGGTTTAATGCTGCAGGAGTGGAGGGAGAGGCTTTGATAAATATAGCTGGGGGTGACAGCCCCCCCTCCCCTGGTTCTCAGGCCCTTCTCTTTCTCACAGCTCCTGCTGTTCATTTGTCTCTTAAATACTCGCACTAATATACTGGAGCGTCTAGAGGCTAGTTCCCTCACGACGGCCGGTGGGCTAGAAGTGCAGCCGGCTAACGTTGAGCCCGGTGAAGTCAGGAGAGCTTCTGAGAGAGAGTGAGAGTGAGAGAGAGAGTGTGTGTGTGTGTGTGTGTGTGTGTGTGTGTGAGAGAGAGAGAGAGAGTAGCTCTGTGTGTGTGTGTGAGTGAGAGAGAGAGTGTGTGTGTGAGAGTGAGAGAGAGTAGCTCTGTGTGTGTGTGTGAGTGAGAGAGTGTGTGTGTGTGAGAGTGAGATAGTGTGTGTGACTGTGTGTGAGAGTGAGTGTGTGTGTGTGTGTGTGTGTGTGAGAGAGAGAGAGAGAGAGTGTGTGTGTGTGTGTGTGACTGTGTGAGAGAGTGAGTGTGTGTGAGTGTGAGTGAGTGTCAGAGGGTCTATGTGAGTGTGAGTGTGAGTGTGAGAGAGAGTGTGAGTGTGTGAGTGTCAGAGTGTCTGTGTTTCTGTGTAAGAGTGAGTGTGCGTGTCTGAGTGTGTGTGTGCGTGTGAATGTGTTACAAGACCGAAAGCATTCTATGCAGTAGGCTTAATCCTCTATGGATAAAAGAGGAAAAAATATATAATCACACAAAAAGTTCTGCCAAAAAGTTGTGGAACGCATGAAAGGAAATATCTCTTTCATCCCCCTCCACAAACCCATGACACGCTTTTCTTTCCTTTGGCAGTGAAAGTGGAGCATCTAATCCTGGAGCAGGATTCACGGACGTGCTAGCGTCCGTCTCAGTCACAGCCTTCCTGGAGGACCACAGAGGCTACCCCTCTCTCCTATGGGACAGGACGGGACAGGGTGCATGTCTGAGTCAGTCTTCCTGGAGGATCAGAGGTGCTAATGTAGTGAGGTTAGCTCCACTAGTTTCCCAGTAAAGGCAGTGTGAAGAGCAACATAGACTCCCTGATGACATAACCCAAAATAATTCAAATAACGTTGTGGCCCTTGGCTAGGGCCGATTTTGCCTTTTGCCGACCGGTAACGCGTTTGTCGAACAAATCTCTGTACGAGCGAGAGGCCAGGGTTCAAATCCCACCTCGGACTCCCAAATCTCCGACTCGTTACGCTAGCGCTCTCCTATGAGAGGGCAGAATGACCCCGTTTCTGCTGCTTCCTGTTTACAGAGCCAGGCCATCTGGGATTGCGCGGACTGTTCCGGATTAAAGCATTTCGGAGAGAACCTGTGCTTATAATCGTATCATGCTGGGAGCTAGTTTTATTTTATCTTTCTTTTCTTCCCCTCGCTGTCAAACCTGATTAATCCCGTTTTTAATTTGGGGAATCGATGCAAAGGGCCTCGTTTAGCTGCGCACAGTACTTCTTGTGGAGAACGCTTGGATGTGGCCCAGCTTTGTAAAACCTCCTCCATTTTTTACAATCCTTTTCATTCAGTTTAAGTAGCTTGGCCCGCGTACGGGCCGTCCGTTTACCACTCGCTACACGTCTTCATTACTCCTTTAAAAATAACATAAAACGTTTTGCTATTAATCAAAATCAGCAGCAGTGATATGAGCCTTATTAAAGCGGCGCTGTTTGGGAAAAATAATTTAGAAGAAACATTTCCTGAAGATAAATACTTAAAGGAGTGCGTAGCGCTGCTCTCCTCCAGAGACGGTGAATCAGACGTCTTCAGACGAGGCTGTCAGCGGCAGACGCGTTCGGAATCTAGTTAGAGCATTAGGCAAATGAAATTATTAATAATCCAGAACCCCGGGTAACGATGCGCTCGACACCAGGGGGGAAGCGGTGACGGCGACAGGGGTGGAGTCACGGAGGCACCGTATCCCACAATGCACCCGCAGGTCTCCCGGTGCCCAGAGAGGACATCCGCCGGCTTCCTGCTCCGTAACGGCGCGAGACGCAGCTGGAGCGTATCTGCAATGTTCTGCTGCGTGAGTGAAATTCACCCCCCCTGCCCCCCCCGCCCCCACTCCGCCCCCCCAGCACTGACTCAGCAGCCAGTGTCGACGCTGCTTAATTTAGCCGCGCTAGACTTTCCGCTATCCGTCTGCCCCCGCCTGCCACGAAGCCTCCGCCCGTCTGTCACTCACGGCAACGGGAAGCGGGGGAGACGATTGGGAGAATTTGTAGGGGTCGGGGGGGGTTTGGGCGTGGGTAAGGATTACGGGGCGGTTGGTGGTTAGAGTTAGGGTTAGAGTTAGGCGGTTACCTTGATGGCGTTGGTGGTTAGGGTTGGGGTTAGGGTTAGGCGGTTACCTTGATGGCGTTGGTGGTTAGGGTTGGGGTTAGGGTTAGGGTTAGGCGGTTACCTTGATGGCGTTGGTGGAGATCTGGATCTCGTGCAGCTTCCTCATGGTCCCGTCGCGGTCGATGAAGTAGGACGAGGCGAGCTGGTGCAGCGCCTCCACGCCCTGCGTGGCGTTCATCGACCTCCTGTCCAGCTTGCTCTTCGCCATGAACATGGTCAGCGCCTCCTCACCTGCAGGGAGAAGAGCGCAAAACTCACGCCGTGCCTCAGGGGTCCGCCATCAACGCCAAGCTACCAAGAGCCTGGATCCAATCAGGATTAGGCCTTACCTCTGCCCAAAATATGAATGTAACTGTTGTGGTAAAAAAAAAACTCACAAAACTGTGGTTGTAAACACAGGCATATCGATGGGCCACCGATAATAGTACCCTGCCCAGTGGTGGCTGCTGTGCTTAGGATAACCCCTAACACCTTGAAGAGGGATTGTCTTTTCTACCTTCTACTGGTCATCTGTCTTGACCTATTTTCAGTCATTTTCCTTGATTTTCGGAATTAATACAGAGATTCATTCACACAATACTCAATGGCATGCAGAAAAAACATATTTCTATGCGCATCACTACATTGATGTAAATGGGGAAAATAGTCAATTGTGGATGTACGTGGCATTTTGTTTTGGACACACACACAGGCGGCTAATCAGTCCAGGCGCCCAGGTGTGTCTTACAGCTGAGAGCAGGCACACATGCTGAGGGAAGGAGTTTTGTGTTGGAGATTGTTTGCTCGTTTGTTTGTTCGTTAGTTTCGTCAGGCACTGAGAAGCAGAGGAGATGTTCAGCTGAAAAGCCGTGCAAGCTGAAATATATTGCTCTGTTTTGCTTTATTTTACTTTGTTGTGTTAGTTTGTTATTTTTGCCCAAAACCTGTGAGGTGGAAGGGCGAATACTATTTATGATTTGATTTGTGAGTTGGTGTGGATGCATGCTCTCTCTCCATGTAGCAAACACATCTCCCAACCTCCATTCTCCGCATTCCATATTCATTACATTACATTATGTTACAAGGTATTTCGCAGACGCTCTTATCCAGAGCGACATACAACGAAGTGCCGATCAAACACAAGTACATGTGTGAAGAGGACCCGAGAGGACAGTACGGTTCCGAGTCCTAGCGTAACCATACAGATACAATCGAAACCCTTGAAGTATACATCAACTTACAAACTAGCATACCACAGTTGGCAGGTAGAATACCCCGAGTACAACAACACAATAGCTAATACAAAACACAACAATATCTATACACATAACTATATGAGTGCCATTATAGTCTATGGCATATACAAGGCTAATTCATAGCAAAGATCCTGCACTGCATCTTTAAATGATCTTGAAGTGCAGGTTTTGTTAGACATCCTTTATTGCAAGTTGTACTGAAAGCTAAAGTGGTAGCTAACAGACATTTTTTTTTTGTTACATGCATTTAGTTATTGAAACAGATTTCTGAAGTGAATTCTTCATTTCAACCGTCTTACATCATGTGAAGAAAGTAACTGCGTGTTTACATGCCAAATTGATTTAAGTCTATGCCGGCCCAAGTATATTAATTTGTTATTTAACTGACGGCTTTTATACAAAGCGACTTACAGTTGATTAGACTAAGCAGGGGACAATGCCACCCTGGAGCAATGTGGGGTTAAGGTTAAGGTCCTAGCTCAAGGGCCCAACAGTTGCATGGATCTTATCAGGGCTTGAACCACCAACCTTGCAGGTCCCAGTCATGTACCACATTTTCTAGTATTTTCTACATGCATTTTCAGGCTACACTATGGATTGCAAATACAAATATCTATGCTTATCAAATGTTGTTTGAATCTAGGCCTGTACCACAGATATCCACATCAATAATGTAGTGCATTAAATGAAACTCCCACTGAAGCACCATTAAAATCTCACGGCAAAAACAGTGTTTATCAGATGGAGACGGGCAGACAACAGCCCAGCACATGTAAGCAGGACCCGCCTGGAACTGCTCGTAAAATGTTGAAGATAACTGGCCTATCAAAGACAATGTATTTTGAGAAAGATAATGGATAAATTACTCAATAATGATTTTAATGGGCAAGCAAGATAATGACTAGTCTTTCTGTGGCAGAGATAGTGCAGAGCACTGACATTGTTTGCAGCGTGACATCATTTCCTGCCTGTGTTTCTGGATCTACATAAAAGGTGTCTGTCTGGAGAAGCTTAAAAACATTTTTTTTTTCTACATTTATATTGAATCTTTTTGCAGAATTTTTTGTGACCTGCATAATAAACACCTTCATAATTATTTCTGCTTGGAACTGTGCCAAATAAATGAATCAACTGTTGTCATCCATTCTATTGACTTTTGACAGTTTGAATGCGGTTGCCATTTATGTTGGTGTCGAACCCATCATTTTCTGTGCATAAGCCCGGTTGAGTGTGTGTGTGTGTGTGTGTGTGTGTGAGTGAGTGTGTGTGTGTGTGTGTGTGTGTGTGTGAGAGTGCATGTGTGTGTGTGTGTGCATGTGCGTCTGCGTGTGCACACGTGTGAGTGAATGCATTTGAGTGTACGTGTGTGTGCATGCGTGTGTGTGTGTGCATGCATGTTTGTGTGTGAGTGTGTGTGTGTGTGTGTGCGCGCGAGTGTGTGTGCGAATGTGTGCGCATAAAACTTGCTCGTTGACCCTGCCCAGAGCTTGGGTTGAGTGACGTATGACAGATTCTCACAGAATAATTGACCTGTCCGTGGCAGCGAGAGAACGCCGCAGCGCACTAAAGCGTTTAACGACAGGGCCGAACGCCATTTCCTCCCGCAAAGTGGAAGTGAAGGGCGAGTGGGAGCGGGAGAATATCATCGTTTATCTATGCTGGGGCGTCGTGCAGTCCAAATGGCCCCTCGCCTTAATGTTCCGCTGTGAAACTCACTCTGAGCCGTGTCACAGGCATTTAGGACCTCCGCACCGTGATTGGCTATTTTGCCCCCGGCGATGCATTGCGATTGGTCGCTTAACTGCTGGAACTCGAGCCCGGGGGACGAAGTCATAGTAGGTGGCAGACACACCGTTAGGTCACCGCGACAGGCTTGCCGCTTCATCCAATCTCCTCTCCCCCTGAGGTAAGGAAGGTCATTTGAACACCGCGGCCCCTCGTTTAACATACGGAGAATGGGGACAATGATTTTCTGTTAAGCGTAACCCCCCCGGAACCCCTTTAGCGCACCGTCGATAACGTCTTATGAATCAAACCTACAGCAGCACTGAACAAAGCAACGTTGTGCATACGGCGAACCTGGCTCTGCGTTTTAACACGGAGGTCGTGTCAGGCTGAAAAGCAGCTGGACGGCGTCCAATGTCTCCGTTTTGTATTCTTTTGTGTTCGTGCGGTGCGAGCGGATATCCACGCATTTAATTCAACAAATATCCCACGCGTCTCGGAGGAGAGCTGTGATTTCCCCCCGCTCGGCACCGAGGACATGAACGAAAATATGAAAACGGGACAAATTCAATCCGACGGATTGCGAAGGAAAAACCCCACGGTGCCAAACCGCCCCGCTATTATTTTGATAAGTCAACCAAATTAAACGGACTGAAAATCCATAAATCAACAACAGCAATATTGTTACCAACTGAGAACTATTTTGCTAAAGCACAATATAAAAACAGGATATAGCGTTCTCCATCATCGTACCGCAGTGATGTCATCGCGAGAAGGGACACGGGTAATATCGAGCTGGGAGTAGCGTGCTACGTTCTTAGACTAATTACTCGGGGCAAATGAAAAACCATTATTGAATAATGATGCGTCGCCCCCCCTTGCTTCAGAAGACCAGATCCGAGCAATATTATGATGAATGTAATTTCTAATAAAGTGACAACGCTTGCCACCACAGCTGATAAAAATGTCACATAATATTCGATGCGGGCACGCTTCATCAATTCCTGAACTCGAGATTGTGGTCTGGGATGCCTCGGTGCCGATCGAAGTGAATTACTTACAACATACGGACTGTATACGGAGCGCATCTCCGTAAGAGATAGCCAAACCGTGACGTATAAGGTGTCACGTGCCACTGTAAGGGTGTGGTTTGAGGGTTCTTCTCCCCCGTATGGGAGTTGTCTGCCTCATACGCTACTTGGGGCTTAAGGCTGATATGTTATATTGCCTTCTGTGCTACTCCGTAAAGCGTTTTTGTGACAGTCTTCTGTGAAAAGCGTGATACAAATCAAATTAAATTGAATTGAACTGGTTGGAAGAGTATGGATTTGTGGGTATGGGCTGCACTTCTGCGTCACATGACTTAGTCCCCCGGAGACCCCATTGCACACTTATTACAAGTGATGTACGGTGCCATGGCAACATGCTGGGGGGCTCCGCACTCCTGTAAACATTATGGGATGCACTGCCTTAGGAGCGGTGATGTCATGTTTGATGTCACAGTTGAGGTCCCCATGGTCACGTCATTGTCCTGGTGAGTGATTGACAGCTGGTGTATAATTTCACTGAAAAAAACATTCTTTACTGCATGTTTCTACTCGCTTAGAATTTCACTGATCATTTCACTTTTCTTCTTCTTGTTTTTACCCCCCAAATTTGGAATGAAAACAATTTACAAGCCCAACCCATCACTCGCAACAATCCAGAGGAAAATGGTGGTTTGCGTATCTAAGAAACTGCTCATCTCCTGGGATTTTCATGCACACTAGTCTTTAGAGTTTGCAAGGAATGGTGCAGACAGAAAAGCCTTGTTAAGAGTGGTCAGAGGAGAATGGCCAGACTGCTTACAGCTGACAGGAAGGTGACAGGTTACAACAGTGGTATGCAGAAGAGCATATCTGAACACACAACAATAACTCTAAGTGGATAGTCTACAGCAGTAGTGTTATGTACGGTCCAGGGAACCCAGACGCAGACCACAGGATAATCCAAAAGAGTAGTTTTAATGTCAGTAGTCACAAGCCAAGAGATCCAAAACACAGCCAAAAACGAAAAGCAAAAGAATAGTCGAAAAAACAAGCGAGAGGTCAAAATCCAGAAAATCACAGGGCGAAGGTACAGCAGGGCAAAAGCAAAGTCGAAGTCAAGGCAAAGGGGTGTCTTTCAAGAATCTCTATAACAAGGCTTACAAACAATCGGCACTTATCAAGATCAACGTTCTGACAACGAAGCATACTGAGACTGAGGTTTAAATACAAGAGGGAAGGTGACAATCTAGGCGGGGCAGAGGAAAAGGTGGGCTAAACAAATGGACAACAGGTGGGGAAACACAATAGGGTAATGACATAATAACGGGAGGGAGACGAAAACGCGGACTGGATGCACGAAACAAAACATGCAAAACATACGGCTCCGGATTAGGGAGTAGACATTTGCATAGTTAGAAGACGTAGTGATAGTTAGAGACAGGTGCGAACACTTCGCTGAAATTAAACGGGTAATCAGGGATAGCATAGGGAGGCGGAGTTAGAGAACAGTGCAGAAATACTAAGAGATAGCGTTAGTGAGTTAGTTTCGTGAATATTTCTAAACTACCCAATAAAAGTGGTTGTTAGTTAGTTAGTTAGACAGACAGTAAGTGTATTAATCGGATTAGTACTGTACAAAACCTAGATTAGTAGTAGTTAGTAAGAATCGTGCTTTACAACATTTAACTATCAAGAAAAAGCAGGAAGTAAGAATCGCGAGTTTTAGAAAAAATGTTGAACCCCGAAAAACTACCGTAACCACCCGAATAGTGGGGCACGCAGACAGGGGAGTGACTAGACTGATAAACATTCAGACGTAGACATAACAAGGGAGGACAATAGAGAACTGTAATGGGAAAACATAAACCAGGTACTATGGGAAATGAATCATAAACAAGAATAAACATGAAAACATACAGAACAAATACAGAAACATTACAAGTAGAAGTCAAAGAAATAACTCATAAAGTGCTCACTTGAGTGTATATGAACTGTGCATGACACTCCCATGTTCATAAGGGCTTTCAGAAGAGAAACATGTTATTGACCGAAATGCCCTCTTCCAGTGATATCAGTGAGTCATTTCCACTCCCCTATGGGAGTACACACGCACGCAAGCGTTTCAGAGAGCCTGTACATCAGACAGACCGGCGGTTTGGAGAGCACAGTAATGTTCCTGGAGGGCAAACACTCAAGAGAATGTGCCGGAAAAGCGAGCAGCGTCCTCTCTTCGGTTGTCACGGCGTTTAAATGTAATAGACACGGGCCTCCAGGCCAGTTCTCCTCACAATCGCGGGCTATCGGTTCGCATAACGGCGTGTTCTCATGCGCACCTCGATGACCTCTGGCCCTTCCATGCCCCGGAGGGGAAAAATATATCTTCTGTCCTGGGTGAGAAACCGCCATCCTAATCCGTCTAATAGCCTCTCCCTATTTTTCATTTTTATATGACCTTTTTCTTTCCTTCCACATTCATTTTTAATATTCATTTTAGATGTATTTCATCATCTGGGACAGAGAACGATTGTTTCTCCAGGATCACAAAAGTAAAAATGTTAAGTTTCCATCCAGATGGTTTAAAACACAAAAAAAACTGCCAGCGCATCACATTCTTCTTAACGTTGCGTCTCAAGAAGCCGTAATTATAGCGCCGTGTAGAATCATCAACGCAAGCGTGCGGTTATGTGATATTGTAACCTGATGCTCGTGTGTCTAGCAGTGAGATGAACGCAAGCTGACGGACTGAAGTTTCGAGCGAGACCTGTCTCCATGCAGAACACCGTCTTTTATATTCCCGGGTGAAGCTAACGGACACCATCGTTTTAGCACCCGACACACGAGCTGACTGCAGAATGAATGTCAGATACGGACTGACCCCAAAAGCACGGAGTCTCTGCCCTTGGGTGCTATTGATGGGAAAGGCAGCCTTGCAATGATGGAGCCTTGCTGTAATGCAAGACATTAAGGACCAAAGATTTATTTATTTATTTGCTGTTTGCTGTACATTTAGCCTTTTAGCAGACGCTCCTATCCAGAGGGACTTATAGTGTGCCCCAGATTTATAAATGTCACATGATTTCAGACAGCCAATGACATAACAGCCGTTCCTGGGGATTTTGTTAAGAAGAGCAGATGCATTTCACAGGGGCTGCCTATGGCCTAGGGGCTGGGACTGGGACCTGGAAAGTTAGTGGTTCAGGTCCCAGCGTGGCCACAATAAGATCAGACCCAGTTGGGCCCTTGAGCAAGGCCCTTAACCCCACATTGCTCCAGGGGGGACTGGCCCCTGCTTAGTCTAATCAACTGTAAGTCGCTTTGGATAAAGGTGTCAACTAAATGACTTAGTCGGTTGCTCGATCCCTAGTGTAGCCACGATAAGGTCTGCACAGCCATTGGGCCCTTGAGCAAGGCCCTCAACCCTGCATTGCTCCGGGGGGGGATTGTCCCCTGCTTAGTCTAATCAACTGTAAGCTGTAAAAGTGTGGGGGGGGTTTAGGGTGAGGAGAGGGGGTTTAGGTTGAGGATGGGGGGGGGGGGGTTAGAGTGGGGAGTGGGGGTTTAGGGTGGGGAGAGGGGGTTTAGGGTGAGATGGGGGGGTTTAAGGTGAGGAGAGGGGGGTTTAGGGTGAGGATGGGGGGTAAGAGTGGGGGTTTAGGGTGGGGAGAGGGGGTTTAGGGTGAGATGGGGGGGTTTAAGGTGGGGAGGGAGGGGTTTAAGGTGGGATGGGGGGGTTTAGGGTGAGGAGAGGGGGGTTTAGGGTGAGGAGAGGGGGTTTGAGTCGCGGGTCGGAGACGGCGTGGAGCCTCACCTCCCAGCGTGGCGGAGATGAGGACGTGCGTCCCGTACTTCTTGATGATGGTGTCGATGAACTGCTGGGTGGACGGCCGTCGCCCCAGCAGCCGCACGCTGCGCTGGAACTCCGGCATCAGAGGGACGGGGTTCCGGATCAGGTCCCGCCGCTCGATGGCGGTGTTCCTCACCTTCCAACGTGCAAACTCCCTGCCGGGGCGCAGAGAGGGAGCCAGGGTTAGGACCGGGGGTCAACCCGCACATCAGCCGGCCCATTAGTCGGCCGACAGCGGACTTTTGGCCGAACCCCGACTGGGGAGGGGGAGCGGGGCAGCAACCACAAAAAATATTTTGTTTTCACTTAATACAGTAAAATTATTTAGTAGCCATAGTTTTCTGAACAGAAATGTTTCGTTTCCGTCCTTAACACCATGAATGCGTGCTGTCAACTGTTCCATATAAACAATATCCAGAAAAGGTATTCTCCATTGACAATCTGACAATGATAGCAACCACCAAAATCACTAAAAACTAATATTAATGATAAAAATAAATTAAAAGGTTTCTTCACATACGGAAGAAATAAAGAGTCATGCTAACACCAGTTCAGTTGTCAATTACCAAAGCATATAAATCTGAAATGTGTCTGTCCCTGCTCAAAGGGAATGTCCAGATTATGCCATTTGAACAAAGCAGCAGCATGTAACTAGAAACACTGAACAGAATTAGAACAATGCATACTGTAGACGAATTATGATTAAACGGTTAAGGGGGGGCAGAAAAAAACTCTTTGTTCCACGACTAATATGTTCCATATGCTGTTATAATGCACATTTTGTATAGATGCAGCATTAGGGATTTATTAGTTTCATGTCAAGGAGAATTTGAAGCATTCATTTTCAGCAATAGTATTAATATTTAATATAATATATGAAATGTAATTGCTGTGTTAGATCTTCTTGTGCTTATTGAGTCCGAGAGTTGTTGAGCTGTCTGGGGTAGTATCTTTAATATTTTCTGCATTTGTATCCCTTATTTATTATTTTAGAAATGCTGTGGAAGAACCAACAGTAATAACAGCTCATTATTACCAACTGTAGTAAGGAGAGTAATCACAGAAGACCCCGACCAGATATTAATTTGCAGTTAAGAATCGAAACAATGAAATCGCAATTATATGAACCCATCGTTTTTTTTTTCCCCGCCGATACTTTTACACGGCGAGGATTATTAACCGTCTGAGGTCAAGTCATTTGTAATGTGAAACCTTCCCAGGATAGACCAGCTCTGATTTGTATTCATGGACTGAAATAATACCCGTGGCACTGACGGTGACACTGGTGACGGAGTCCTTTTGATTTCCGGGGAGACGCGTTCTGAATCGCACGGGGGGGAGAGAGAACCGTAGCAGCCCTGATTTACAGGCTACAGTTGTTCTGATTTGGGGGGGGGGTGTCAGAATGATAATGTCAACTGGAAGCTCAGAACAGTAGGTTCCTGCATACAATTACGTCTACTTGCATGAGACCCACGCTAGCTGTGCGGAGGGTGCCAGAGCAATTAGAATCTCTGCACCGTTTCAGACTGAGGTGGGATTAAGTGTCAGCCTGCAGCGTAGTGCTTAAAGTACATGACTGGGATCCGCAAGGTCGGTGGTTCAATCCCCGGGGTAGCCACAATAAGGTCCGCACAGCCGCTGGGCCCTTGAGCAAGGCCCGACCCCGCATTGCTCCGGGGGGTATTGGCCCCCGCTTAGTCTAATCAACTGTAAGTCGCTTCAGCGTCAGTCAAATAACATGTAATATAATTGAACAGCTCTGCGGTTGAGGCCAGGGAGGGATATTTGGTTTGAATAGAACACGGCGCTCTTGTGTTTTTCAACAAAACAAAAAAACCCCGCTAGGCTACTGTATCTGCGTGGCCGCGCGCGTGCCTCCCTCGCCGAAGTCGCGATCCGGCGACAGGTGAATCCCTCCCTGCGCCTATTAAAATAACCTAAGCGTTTTTTAATTACTGCCTTCCCCGGGAACGGCTACAAATGTATGCAAATTGCCCCGTGTCTGGTTTCGCATCAACAAATCTCGAGGTAAAGAGGGGCTGATAACGAGCCGCGCTACGCCGCGGCGCTAAACGCGGATCTGAGAAGAGACGGGGAGAAGAAATAAAGAGAGGGGGGAGGCTCCGTCTCTGATCCCGGGCTGGGCTCGTCGTGGCGATTCTGGGGGGGGGGGGACAGCGCTCGTATTCAGCGGTCCTGGAGCCTCCCTGCTGTGTTTCCAGCCGGACCCGTATCAATGAGGGCTTTATCGGGGTTATAATGAGTGCGCTGTGCGGGGCTGTTTGCCCCTCTGGCGGTGGTCTACGGCTGGGCACGGGAGGGGAAGAAAGGGCTTTCTAAGATGGAGGCTAACCCAGCGCTAGCCCGCAGCCCTGAGGACAGGTGGTGAATGCTTAACGCGGGCAGCGTTCAGATTATGTTGACACTGAGGTCCACTGCGCCCCGGCAACTGAGCCCTGTCGTGCATCGCAGACAGTGTCCCGTAACATATTTATTGGTCATTTGTTATTTTAATAATCTCTCTCCCTCTGTCTGTGTCTCTGTCTCTCTCCCTCCCTCAGTCTATCTCTCTCTCAATCGCACACACATACAGAGAGAAAGAAAGGGAAAGAGAAAGGGGGAGAAAGAGATACAGCGAGAGGGAGCGATAGAGAGAGGGAGAGACAGAGGGGGAGGGAGAGGGAGAGGGAGGGAAAGACATAGATGGAGCGAGAGAAGGAGACAGAGAGGGAGAGAGAGGGGTAGGGGTAGAGAGGGGGAGAGAGATAAAGAGGGAGAGAGAGGGAAAGACAGAGATGGAGTGAGAGAGGGAGATAGAGAGGGAGAGAAAGGGGTAAGGGTAGAGACAGGGAGATTGATGTTATTGAGCATATTACGAAAGCTGTCCCAGGTTGTCCCTGCGCTTACAGCCCGTCGCCCCGGGAACGGACCACGGAACGTTCCGGTTCACAACCCAGGGCGGCGCCGCACTCCAGGGGAAGCCCAGAGACGGATCACAGTTCACCGCGGTCACGATATCCGCCCTGGTTTATCAATCCATTTCCCCCGCCCCATCCCCCCCGTCCCCACCGCCTCTGGCGGTAAGCACCTCGCCGTGCACAGGGTCCGTGTGCGTTAGCGGCCGGAGCGAAACCGCGGTGTCATTCAGTGTTTCGCTCCTCAGCTCAGAGACCGGCGTTACGGCCTCTCTCCGGATCCGCACGGATAACGGACAGCCGGCGAGAGCCAAGCGGGCAGGACAGGGGCGGGCATCGGAGGGAGCAGCTACACGATGTAGCGGTGAAGAGCCGCTAAACAGTCCCATCGGATTTGTGTCATAACTTCTGAGCGACTAACCTCCCACGGACCAAGCGCCGTGCACACCAAACCCATTCGGGCAGAAGTGTCCTGGACAAGACACAACCCTCTGCTTAGCCCGATGAGTCAGGGTGCAGACAGAGTTACTCTTTACACAGAGGTACAGAAGGACACCCGGCTTGAGCCTGTGGCAGATAGCACAGACAGAGATACTATTTACGCAGAGATACAGCCCATACAGTAACATCCTGTGTTAAGGACTGACCATCTGACGCAACTTTGACTTCTCCTGTTCACTGGACTATATAGACCCAGGTCATGGCTGCACTTCACTCATGGGTACCTGCAATTGGACCAAGGGCTCTCTCTCTCACACACACACACACACACACACAGACACATACACACATTCACATGTCATCTTTATTGGCTCTGCTCAAATGAATAGCTTGTGACTTGTATCCCTAGAAACCATGGTATTCACTTGATGTATTGACCCCATCTTAAACAAGAGCAGTGACTCACTGAGGTTTCGGCCATTTTGTTTCTTCTTTCTACACTCCTGATAAGACCTGATAAAGGTAGGAGGGAAGCACTCAAACACAGTGTTCAGATGCAGCCATGGCAACTAACTTTTCCTTCACCAAACACCTAAACCTAAACTATTAACCATAATTAAGTAATTAACAGGAGATGTGGTTGTTTATTAAATTGATCATAGGTGTTTATGGAAGCATTAATATCGCAACACGTGTTAATTGTGCCTCAATTCCCCCCGTCAACAGTGGGAAGGGAAGTTACTGAATATTTTAGCAAGAAGAAAGAGAATTCTGGGAAGATGCTTGGGTTTAATACAGCATCAATTGGGTGTTGCTGTGTCCACTGTTCAAAACATGGTAAACTATTCCACATGGATTCCTAGGCAGAATGTATAAACAGTTCTACAGTTCAGAGAGCTTCGATTTCATAAACAGTTCTTTAGAACCTGGAAGTGAATTCACGATACCCTTAGAACACGGCAGTGTTCAGTTTTTGTTGTTATTTTGTTCTCGCATCATAGGAGTTCCTCCGAGGGAGGACGGTGAAACGGGCACTCTAGTTCCACACGTTCCTATTCTTGGCGCAACGGTGCAATCGAGGGGTGGGAACGTGAACCCTGTGATCGCATGCTCTACAATTAACTGTGCCCGCTCACAAAATGTCACTGGGCATTAGACTGTAATTAAACCCCCGAGCAGTGCGTTCAGATGAGACTCTGGGCAGGCAAGACCGTAACACTCGGTGCTCAGAGAAAGAACCATCGAGATGATGACATATTTATCTCTCCCAGTTCAGATATTCATGGAGAAACACTGTGGTGAAAACGATATTAATATTGTATGAATCATCGCTTGGCACCATGTAAATACTATAGGTTTAGGTGGTTTTTATGGATGCTACCAGGCACCGTGGTTTGTATTACTGTGCTTATATTTGAACTTTGACGTAACTGTGAATCTGGCTGCACTTTATCAATATTACTGATGTTACTCTTCCTCTTTTTGCTGTAAACTAAGTGTATCATAAACATTCTATAAATGATCAAATACGCTGCCATATTCGCTTTAGAAGAACACAAGAAAATAGATCATTGACAGGTGACAGCAGCAATGATTGACGATAATGACAATAATTGTGATGATGACGACAATGATAACAATGGTGATGAAGAGGATGACAATGAAGAGGAGGGGGTGATGAAGAGGATGATGATGATGATGACAATGAAGAGGAGGGCGTAGGTGTTGACGTCAATGTTGACGACCAACATGGCGGTGATGACTGCCCTCAGAGGAGGACAGTTAAAGATTTAAACACAATGACGAACATGAAGAACATGTTCCTCTCAGCATGCAGCGATGCAGTCAGCCTTCATGAACAATGGCGGTGTGGCGTTTTCACGCGGCGTGGCTGCTGGCCTTGCCATGGCGTCTCGCAGACCTCACATACCTTCAGCACACACGGACATAGCAGTGTCACAACAATGATCCTTTTAGCCTTGAAGCTAAGTCTGTTCACCGTCCTTGTTGCTCCAATGCTACGCAACAAAATTGCTACTCCAAATGTATATCTTTTTTAAGAAGGAGGAACACCACAATGGTGGTTCAAATTGAATTTGGATTGTGTATTTCTGATTTCCCAGGTAGGCCTTGGGAATCTTTTTCTTCTCTGGTTGTTACAACGCCTGCAATTTGCTGGCTGTTATGAAAAACACAGGAAACCATGCTCTCCATCAACAATAGGCTGTGGCGCTTATACAGTCTTACTGTTGACTAATTTCTATGATCAAGCTCTTGTAGTTTCACCCTCACAAAAAATGACCTTGCCAAAGACTGATGTTTTCTTTCGATTTCCATTTTGAAGTTTATCCTTGTGCTTCTTTTCTTATACTGGAGGGTGTTTGAGGCAGGGCTAACGAGATGAGGCGCTAATTAAATGATTCAGGCTGTTTTAATAGAGACTGCGGGGGAAGGTCTTCTCTTGGCCACTTGGCGGCTGTCTCTGTCTCCCGGTAACAGCGGGACTGCGATGATCTGCGTAAATACCTGGCCAATCAAGCCTTTTATTAACAGCTCAAAAGATACATGCTGTATATTCTCCAGGGGGTTGGATAATTATGCGTATGAACTATTAAAAATTAGAACCTGACATCGCAGCAATTCATATTCTGCCCTAATGATATTCCATTCAACCGTGATGAATCTGGAACATGACATTTTGGTAAAGTCGTCTTTATGAGAGACAAAGAGGGAGGAAAGCCACCCTACAGGATCCTTTGAAATAAAAACCCTGGTGTAAATTCCAGCTATGAGCAGCTGTTTCAAAACCAAGCTTGAGCTGGTCAAACCATGTCGAGTATGGAGCCGGTCTGAACTGGTCAACCAGCTACCAGCTGTTTCAAAACCTAGCTCGTTCGGCAAGGAATGAATGCCTCGGAGAACCTTTGGAGGTTTGGCATTGTGCACCAGAGGTGTAGTCCTCGATGTCGGTCTGCGGTGAATTGTCTGAAGCAATCGCGTTAAAAGCGGCCGTACAAAGCCGAGGGCTGGCATCAAGCGACCCTCTCTGCTGGGATGATCCTCCAGACCCAGCCTTTCTCTACACTCGTCTGCCAGCCCCGCTCTTTACAAAAATAAAGTAGAAACAACGACACAAAGGCCTCGGTTTCAGTGGATGGCGGATATATCCGCGTTCGTCCGGAATTGCGATATTTCATTAGACCGGACGCTTTCTCTCCTAGCACTGTGATGCTTGGAATTAAGATGAGGCTAGCTTTTTATGAAGAGCCTGGATCGAGCTAGCACATTTTTCAGAGACAATGAATTTGCATCTCTGGCATGTAGACTAATAAACTAATGTATGATGGGACTGTTTGGCAGCATCCCGTAGTCTTTGTGTCATTTTTCAATGGTAACATCAGCAAGAGTGTATCATAACTTTCATACACATCATAGTACTTTAGTCAAGATGTCTGTCTCACAAACCTACAGTGGATGTGCACATTACTATCAATGTTTAATTAAGTTCTCATCAAGGCCAATTTTCTCTTGGTGTTCACCCTAATCAGCTTTCACTATTTATTACATCCAGAGATGAGGCCAAGAAAGCACTTGGTTGCTATTCAAAACCGAAACCTTTTCATGACAACCATACATTTCAATAGCTTCTCTGGCAAGTATTATTAACATTTAACTGTCTGCATGCACACCTACACCAGTACACATGATCACACACATGCACACACGCACACATACACTTCCACACACACATACACACTCAAACACACACACTTCCACACACACATACACACTCACACACACACACACACACACACCATACACACACCTGCACATACACACACGCACAACACGGGGCCCAATTCTGAGGGTGGGTGAAAATGTGAGTAGCAACATAAGTGAACAGCAGAGAGTAACAAGCAAGAGCCAGAGCAGAGAACATTCAAAAACAACAAAAGAAAAAAAGATATATTACAATATATATATAATATATAAATATATTATATATATATTGAGCGAGTCAATCTGGTCATAAGATGGTCTAGCTGGGTATGAGCTGATCAACTAGCATGACCAAGTGGGTCATAAGCTGGTACAGCTACGCATGAGCTGGTCAACTAGCATGACCAAGCTGGTCATAAAGCTGGTCTAGCTGGGCATAAGCTGGTCAACTAGCATGACCAAGCTGGTCACAAAGCTGGTCTAGCTGGGCATGAGCTGGTCAACTAGCATGACCAAGCTGGTCATAAAGCTGGTCTAGCTGGGCATGAGCTGGTCATAAAGCTGGTCGAGCTGGGTATTAGCTGGTCAACCATCTAGTGCTGGTACTGTAGTCAACAAGCTACCGGCTGTTTCAAAGCCTAGCTGGAGCTGTTTTTTTCAGCAGGGTGGAGAGGAGCAGGGGAGAGCCGGAGCAGAGAGCATTCAATAACAACCCGAGCGCACAACACAAGGTAGCCTGAGGCATCTCCTCACAGTAACGGGCATGAGGAAAAGGCCATGGCTTCACAGCCCAAAATGTCGCCGTGTTGCGCCGTACATGTACACTGGTGTGATGAAATCCTCAACCCTCATTCCAAGTTGCCACTCTTTGACATTGACCCAGCATTTTCAGACCGAGCTTGTGTCTTAGAAACAGCACCCACTGTAGCCCTCAACGGACCAGGGACGGACATTCCCCCAGTAGCTCGCAAACCCCAGTGGTTACCGGAGGTATTGCAGTTTATTAAGCCTCTAGTGCAAAAAAGAATATTTCCACACTGAAGTCCACTCAAAACTATGAATTCACCCTGGCGAAATCATACTATTCTGTACAGTACTTTCAAATTCAAAAATGTCTTCACACTCGTCTAATTACTCTCCAGGGACCGCTTTTTTTCTGAGCTGCACATAATAAAATAGA
The DNA here is from genome assembly GCF_963514075.1 of Conger conger. NCBI lineage: Eukaryota > Metazoa > Chordata > Actinopteri > Anguilliformes > Congridae > Conger > Conger conger. The sequence goes on from NC_083771.1 coordinate 11,155,674, forward strand.
AGATGTCTTTAATTCCTATAATCCATTCCCGTTTAGGTACCCAGAATACATGCTCCGGTGCCAAAAAAGCCCCAGTGTGCATGCTCTAGTGCCAAAAAAGCCCCATAGTCAAACATGGCAGCCTCGATGAACTGGCTTCTCGCCCCATTGAGTTGCTCCCATAGGAATCCATGGAGCTGGTAAGAGGAAGCTGTCTCTATCTCCTTTTGATTTGAGCCCAGTCACTGCAGACTGAGCTTGTGTATTAAGAGGGCTCACCGCAGTCGCTCAGTTGTAGTGTATCAGACTGAAGAGCACCCTGCTGAAAAAAACTGCTCAAGCTATGTTTTGAAACAGCTGGTTGCTGGTTGACCAGTTCAGACCAGCTCCATACTCAATATGGTTTGACCAGCTCAAGCTAGGTTTTGAAACAGCTGGTAGCTGGTTGACCAGTTCAGACCAGCTCCATACTCAACATGGTTCGACCAGCTCAAGCTAGGTTTTGAAACAGCTGGTAGCTGGTTGACCAGTTCAGACCAGCTCCCTACTCAACATGGTTCGACCAGCTCAAGCTAGGTTTTGAAACTGGTAGCTGGTAATTTCAAGCTGGGCGTAGCTGGATTTCACACCAGGGCAGTCACTGCAGCAGTGCTTTAGCCCCTCTCTACCCTCCCCATCTTGCCCACCCATAAACCCCTCCCCTAGAGAAACGCACGGCAATCTGGAGGTTTTCGCAATCCTCTCCGAGCCCAAGCAAAGTCATAAATCAAGCAGGCAGAGATGGAATGGGATTTCTGGAGGATTCTGGGCCAGTGAGCCATTCTACAGGACTGCAGCACTGATCGTACAGCCAAGCCATTCAGAAATCAATGCATCTCATTTTCATCTCCGAGCAGCTATGTGCCGTTTCTGAACAGCCGTATACTCATTTAAATATCTCAAACTAGGAACATATATATCTGAATACATGCCATAATGTCAAGTAGTCATGAACGTGGTTTTTGAAAATAAATTATTTTTGTCATTGCTCAGTGGAGAGATAAGGGGTAAGCTAGCGTAGTGTAAGGTCCCAGTCATGTTGGGCCAGCTGTTGAGCAAGGCCCTTAACCGTGCATTGCCCCAGGGGAGGATTGTCTCCTGCTTAGTCTAATCAACTGTACGTCGCTCTCAATAAGAGCATCTGCCAAATGCCATTGATGTAATGTAATAAGAATCTGAATCTGAAGACAGCTGAAATAAGTTGTGCTAGTGGTACTGTACATACTGTCCTCCCTGCATGAATCTGGCAGTGAACTCGCCATTCCACGCTTTTATTTGCTTTGAGAGTTTTCTCCCTTTCTGCTGCTGATGAATGCTGAAACATTTATTGTAGATTGGTGTCAAAATTTTGAGTACGACGACAATTTCTGTGTTTGTCTTGTGGTTGGAGTCACTTCAGAACATTGTGAGAGACAGTCACAAACAATTTGGGAGCAATTAACGTGATTTAAATATCACCCCTGTGGCATACAAATGTCTGCCTTACCATAAATACAGAGCAAAGATTTATTCCACTATGACAACCCGCAGGTCGAATACAAGGTTCTGTCTGACACTTTATGTCAAATCCCAGGAATGTTCTGTGAGATATTGTTTCTCTACAAAACAAGATTTAAAACCTGAAAACCTGACATCACCTTAAAGCACATTTTATAGCCAGCAAAGGCACAATACACTGCAATGTTAAAACATATGCACATAGAATGATGTCACTCTAAGCTTTTGTAATCTACCAAAAAGCACATTGGGCACTGTGCAACATCCAACCAGTGTTGAGGACAATTTTGAATGATGAAATAATTGTTGCTCCATAGTGAGGTTTCCTCTGCAGTGATTTAACAGTTCTGAAATACAACTCTGTGTGTCTCCTTGTGGCTGAAAGTTCTGGCTAAAATACAACACGTGCGCAGCCCACAGAATGTTCCGGCAAGGAAAGAAATTTGCTGTCACTATGGATACAAGGCCCATTCGCCTTTACTCCTGGTGAAAGCAGCTTATCAAAGAAGGTCATTATTTGTGTGACAAGCACTTATTCTGCTTTTCACAGCAATCCAGCTAGGTCCATTTTGGCAAAACACTCTTCCTAATAACTGAGCTTCTGGCTGAGGCTATTGCAAAGTATAAAAATAAAAAAAGTGTGCCCAAGTAAAGCTTCTGGTTGAAAAATTTCCGAGCGGAAACATTGAGAAAAAAATAACGGAAGGCGATGAAGATAAATACAAGGAAGAGCTCTTCCTTAATTTGCAAATATAGATCTTCTGCCACATTATTCAATTAAAAGAGAAAAACTAATACTGAAGGCATCGTGCAGTTTAATTTAGGCTGTAATTATGTAGTCATGCTGCTGTGAAGACAAAACACAGAAGTATCATTTTCTTATTCAACTATTTCTTCCTCTTCTACATAATAATAATAATAATAATAATAATAATAATAATAATAATAATAATAATAGTAATAATAATAATAATTATTATTATTATTATTATCATAATAATAATTATCATAATAATAATAATACACTTCCTGGACAGTTCCTGCCCCTGAGTTAGATTGGAAGAGTGCTTTAACAGTGTTAGTATAATAATGAGTCTTTAGCAGTAGTGTTTCATTTAGAGTTGGATTGGACGGGTGCTTTAACACTGTTGGTATAATAATGAGTCTTTAGCAGTAGTGTTTCATTTAGAGTTGGATTGGACGGGTGCTTTAACACTGTTGGTATAATAATGAGTCTTTAGCAGTAGTGTTTCATTTAGAGTTTGATTGGACGGGTGCTTTAACACTGTTGGTATAATAATGAGTCTTTAGCAGTAGTGTTTCATTTAGAGTTGGATTGGACGGGTGCTTTAACACTGTTGGTATAATAATGAGTCTTTAGCAGTAGTGTTTCATTTAGAGTTGGATTGGACGGGTGCTTTAGCACTGTTGTTATAATACTGAGTCTTTAGCAGTAGTGTTTCATTTAGAGTTGGATTGGACGGGTGCTTTAACACTGTTGGTATAATAATGAGTCTTTAGCAGTAGTGTTTCATTTAGAGTTGGATTGGACGGGTGCTTTAACACTGTTGGTATAATAATGAGTCTTTAGCAGTAGTGTTTCATTTAGAGTTGGATTGGAAGGGTGCTTTAACACTGTTGGTATAATAATGAGTCTTTAGCAGTAGTGTTTCATTTAGAGTTGGATTGGACGGGTGCTTTAACACTGTTGGTATAATAATGAGTCTTTAGCAGTAGTGTTTCATTTAGAGTTGGATTGGACGGGTGCTTTAACACTGTTGGTATAATAATGAGTCTTTAGCAGTAGTGTTTCATTTAGAGTTGGATTGGACGGGTGCTTTAACACTGTTGGTATAATAATGAGTCTTTAGCAGTAGTGTTTCATTTAGAGTTGGATTGGACGGGTGCTTTAACACTGTTGGTATAATAATGAGTCTTTAGCAGTAGTGTTTCATTTAGAGTTGGATTGGACGGGTGCTTTAACACTGTTGGTATAATAATGAGTCTTTAGCAGTAGTGTTTCATTTAGAGTTGGATTGGACGGGTGCTTTAACACTGTTGGTATAATAATGAGTCTTTAGCAGTAGTGTTTCATTTAGAGTTGGATTGGACGGGTGCTTTAACACTGTTGGTATAATAATGAGTCTTTAGCAGTAGTGTTTCATTTAGAGTTGGATTGGAAGGGTGCTTTAACACTGTTGGTATAATAATGAGTCTTTAGCAGTAGTGTTTCATTTAGAGTTGGATTGGACGGGTGCTTTAACACTGTTGGTATAATAATGAGTCTTTAGCAGTAGTGTTTCATTTAGAGTTGGATTGGAAGGGTGCTTTAACACTGTTGGTATAATAATGAGTCTTTAGCAGTAGTGTTTCATTTAGAGTTGGATTGGACGGGTGCTTTAACACTGTTGGTATAATAATGAGTCTTTAGCAGTAGTGTTTCATTTAGAGTTGGATTGGACGGGTGCTTTAACACTGTTGGTATAATAATGAGTCTTTAGCAGTAGTGTTTCATTTAGAGTTGGATTGGACGGGTGCTTTAACACTGTTGGTATAATAATGAGTCTTTAGCAGTAGTGTTTCATTTAGAGTTGGATTGGACGGGTGCTTTAACACTGTTGGTATAATAATGAGTCTTTAGCAGTAGTGTTTCATTTAGAGTTGGATTGGAAGAGTGCTTTAACAGTGTTAGTATAATAATGAGTCTTTAGCAGTAGTGTTTCATTTAGAGTTGGATTGGAAGAGTGCTTTAACAGTGTTAGTATAATAATGAGTCTTTAGCAGTAGTGTTTCATTTAGAGTTGGATTGGAAGAGTGCTTTAACAGTGTTAGTATAATAATGAGTCTTTAGCAGTAGTGTTTCATTTAGAGTTGGATTGGAAGAGTGCTTTAACAGTGTTAGTATAATAATGAGTCTTTAGCAGTAGTGTTTCATTTAGAGTTGGATTGGAAGAGTGCTTTAACAGTGTTAGTATAATAATGAGTCTTTAGCAGTAGTGTTTCATTTAGAGTTGGATTGGAAGAGTGCTTTAACAGTGTTAGTATAATAATGAGTCTTTAGCAGTAGTGTTTCATTTAGAGTTGGATTGGAAGAGTGCTTTAACAGTGTTAGTATAATAATGAGTCTTTAGCAGTAGTGTTTCATTTAGAGTTGGATTGGAAGAGTGCTTTAACACTGTTGGTATAATAATGAGTCTTTAGCAGTAGTGTTTCAGAAGATGGGCCATAAGGCAGCACTGCTGAACCCTGCAGAGCCCATCTGGCCTGCTGGCAGTGCCCACCCTGGTGCCCGGTACAGCTAAGGAGAGGTGACACAATGCAGCGTTACACACGTGTAGCAAATGTAGTGAGAACAAGCCACACACACACACACACACACACACACTCAGATAGTTAATGTTGTGATAGCAGTGCCTGTGTCAGAGGTGTACAAAACGTAGCAGGAACAAGCCTCACACACACACACACACACACACACACACACTCAGATGGTTAATGTTGTGATAGCAGTGCCTGTGTCAGACGTGTACCAAACGTAGCGGGAACAAGCCTCACACACACACACACACACACACACACACACACACACTCAGATGGTTAATGTTGTGATAGCAGTGCCTGTGTCAGACATGTACCAAACGTAGCAGGAACAAGCCTCACACACACACACACACACACACACACACACACTCAGATGGTTAATGTTGTGATAGCAGTGCCTGTGTCAGACGTGTACCAAACGTAGCGGGAACAAGCCTCTGTCAGATGAGCGAGCCAAGCAAAACTGGACTGGCCCCGACTGAGAGAGCAACTGTTCCCCCACCAAAAAAATGCAAACTGGCCATTTTTTTTGTTTATTTTTAAAACGCATGCGCCTGTGTTCTGTGAGTACTTTATTTTTGAGCACTTTTAAAGCAGTTGCTTTTGCCCCTCAAAGGGAGTCGATAAACCTCACTTCCCCCTTTCATTTTTGTTTTGCTCAATCGCCTTTGAGTACCTTGTGTTTTTTTTTTCCTGCCACCTGTTATGTTACAGAAAGCTTGGGAAAAATGGCCATAAAAGGGCTCTAATACTTTATCAACCTTTTTACACCGTCCGTGCTGTTGTCAAAGCAAAGCCCCAGTGATATTAGGAATCTCCTAAAAGTAAAGGTTTTTCCACCTTTATAGAGCGCCTCATTCCCGTCCGCAGCCATCCCGTGCCTGCAAAAGAAGGCATCCCAGCGATAAAAGTGAAAGATATTTCAGGATTTTAATTAAAAAGCGTAATTAACTTGTGGATATAAAACGGCTTTAAATTACAACTGGTGCGATTCTGAAAAATTACGATCTCCTTTTCCTTTGGGGTTTGGGTTCCACAATTTTAATTTTACTGACGAATCTTAGCAAAAAAAAAAATTATTTTTATGACCAAAATGGGACTGAAGCAATTATGATTACAGTGAAGGCTTTAAATGTAATATACTGTGGTTTTAATTGTGTACCTATAACGTGAATACATCAGTTTCAGGCAGCCCATTAACAAAATAAAAAATAAAAAAACAATGCCCGCCTGCCCGCTTCTAATAACCTCCATAACCAGTCCGCCTATTGTCTTCTCCACTCAGACGTCCCAAAGACTTCTGGGACAAGAGGCCCTTCAAACACAGCAAAATGAGTCAGTGCTTACCTCTGACAGTCCTTCAAACTCCAATTCTCTACTAATTGCCCGCTCTTCCCAGCAGTAATTAACTAAACCCTCAGTGGGGGTAAGGGGGGCGGGGGTGATTGAAAATGGTGTGACATAATTTCCTCTGTAGCACTATTCTACCATTCTGCCATTTAACTCAGCCAGTCTCAGCTGAGTAGCTTCAAGACACTGCGAATGTAACCCTTAAAAATAAATTAATGTGTCTACATGAGTTGTGGCCTGTAGCCTAGTGGCTAAGGTACATGACGGGGACCCGGAAGGTTGGTGGTTCAAGCCCCGGTGTAGCCGCGAGAAGATCCACACAGCTGTTGGACCCTTGAGCCATTAACCCCACATTGCTCCAGGGAGGATTGTCCCCTGCTTTGCCTAATCGACTGTAAGTCCCTTTGGATAAAAGTGTCAGCTGAATAACAAATATTGTTATTGACCAATTACAGTCAAAAAAAGAGTAGACGCCTTGCTCATGGGTTGTCCGGTCTGCAGTTCCACTCCCTACTTCTAGAGGGCGCTGGAGAGGCCCGAGGGACGAGACGTTGTTGTTAATGGATTCCGGCTCACCTCGCACTCGACCTTTCTCCCTTCCCCCTGACGGACTACCCGCTGGGCCCACTCCAGCTCCCCCCTACCCGGCCCCCTCAGCAACCCCCTAAATAAAACATTCCCCCCACACACACACCCCGGCCTGTCACAAACCCGCAGCCTGCATACAAACGGTCCGCGGCCGCACCGGCCTCCTCTCTCCAGAACGAGAACAACGCTAAAGAGCCCTCCAGCCCCCTGTCCCCCACCACAGAACGCTGCCTCTGCTCCGAGTTCACCACACCCAGGCTGAGTGTGTGCAAATGACCGGGTCCTGAGAACATTGGAAATTGGCCCATTTTCACACACTCCAGCCTGAGAGCAGGATTCCAACATAGCGGCCTGCCGGAGGATGAAACACAACTTCCTGAGCGAGTTCAGCTCTGAGGAGCTTCTGCTCTGAGAGCTCGCCCGTGTATCAAGAGAGCATAACAATGACATTTAGTCTGACAGTGGAGCCCAAGAGATCCAAACCACAGAGTTACAGACTGACTGGTATCAGGCCAGAAGTGCATAGCTGTCGAAGTTGATTTATGCTTCATCAAATTTCTTGTGATTACTGATGCAAGAAGCCTTGCTTCATTTTGGAAAGCCTGAAATAAAATTTGACAACTCGGTATGTGTAGCGTTATTGCTTAAGAACACAATGCGAGAAATTCAACAGTGATTGGTCGAAAGAAATGGAAACACAGAAACAAACAGCACTGAAAAGCCATGAATAAATAAATCAATAAATAAATAACTAATCAGTAAATAAATAAATAAATAAAATGTTCAACTAAGTTACAGTAGACAGTTACAACTAGATAGCCCTCAATTAATCGAATGTAGCCTCGAGTAGCCAACAATACTTAAAAATAAGTATGTAACGTAATGTAAACTCAATTGCAGTCCACCTGAAATACTTTAAACTGCTTCCAAACAACCTCCATCCCCGACGTATCTCGGTGCTTCTGCACTGAACTGTTTCCCTGCCTGATTACTACCTGGATCCAGTCAACAGTTCCACTTCACTACACTTCAATTACTTGTAAAATGCAAATGGCGGCTTCTAACTTCTTTTTTCCCCGAGCTCAGCTATCACCAGAGGTCATAATTTGGTCGTGTTGCTCTATGTAGCAAATCCTGTGTACAGAGAGACTGTAATCCACAGGGAGGAACCGGAGCACACTCCGGAGAGAGCAGTGGCGAGGCTGGAATCCAGTCTCCACGGCGTCCCCCATACAGGAGCTCAAGCTAAGAGGATTAGCGCCATGCTAATTAGCGATCGCGGTGGCCGCATACTAATACACAATCAGGTAATTTTCATAAATTAATTAGAGTCGGGCTGATTAAGCAATGTGAAATGATTTAGGCTCCGCAATTTGCATATGTTGCAAACAAATAGCTCTGGGATTGGAGCATATCATCCAGGTTCCCTCACAGACCTGTGAAGAGAGGCTAACGGCTAAATCGGCCGACATAAAGGAGTAACCTGAAGGTCACGGGCAGCTATGTGCTAACATACCAGCTCCAGGGTGACACGGGCGGCTACATGCTAACATACCACCTCCAGGATGACACGGGCGGCTACATGCTAACATACCACCTCCAGGATGACACGGGCGGCTACGTGGTAACATACCACCTCCAGGGTGACACGGGCAGCTAGAGGGCGAGAGCTTGGTAGCAGCAAGTCGAAAATACGACTCGTAGACTGTGTAACCTGAAAAATACTGACATCAGGAGTCTAAGCTGGGGTGGAGGTGGGAGTGGGGGGTTAGACCGGGGTATACTCCTTTTCCTGTTCATTTAGTAATTTAATTGAGCAGATATATTAGGGTGCGAATGCTGTCCATATGCCTCGAGATTAGGCACATATTTCAGACCATATTAAGGACCAGTCATTCCCCTCTTCAATGAATTTCAACTGATATTCTCACGAAAGGATGAAATTAAATATAGGCTTCACTCTCAGAAAAAAACTGGTTCCAAAAGGAAGCATTTGTTACCATAGAAGAAGAGGCCCTTTTTAGTTCAAAGGTTCTTTGTTGGGGAAAGAGGTCCTTTGTCTGGGAGCTTTCACATGATAGAGGCTTCCATCAAGAACTGAAAAGGGTTCCTCTATGGAGACGAGCCAAAGAACCCCTATTAAAAAAACCTTTTTCCGAGAGTGTTCAGAAATGGACATGCCATTCTGTGACTGGGTGGCTACGGCCCTCACCTCAGACCACAAGGGTGCATCACTGCACTGAGGAACAGCGCTTTAGCACGACGAGCCACCCGACAACCACAGGAAAACTCAGTTTGATAAACAGACAGCAGGTCTCCTGGTACTGCTGAAGTAGTTTGCATTCACCTCAGCCGGTGAAATAATGACCCCCCCGGTCCATTTACTCCGCCAACAATAAACCGCAGTGAGTCCACGGAGGTCCGCGCTTTTGTTTACGGTTAAGAAAAGCGAGACAATAGATTTATTTTTCTTTGGTTATGCAAACAATATTCCATAGTGTCGGTTATTACTGAATGCAGCAGAAAGATTTACATTGTTGTCAAAGGACACACATTCATACGCTTGCATTGTGTAGCCGGGGGGGGGCACTCACCCACGCCTGCATTCTGTTTTAGATCTTTATGAACCATATCGGCTCTGAGTCAGTATAAATTCTCTGTTTGCAAATAAATCTCCATACAAAAGAGGCCACTTCAGGGCCTCGACAGCCAGGCGTGGAGTCCCAGGCCAATGAAGTTTGCACCAAACCATTTCATAAACATTTTCATTCTCAATAGCACCCTCCCACTCCGTTTGATTACAGTAAAATGCTTATTCAGTCTTTAAAAATGCATTAATGAGGGGATTTGCATTTATATTAGATTTCTTTCCCCCTTCTCTGTATCTCTCGCGCTCTCTCTCTCCCTCCCTCCCTCTCTCCCCTGTCCACACGAGAGAAATGAGACAGGGATTTAGAACAATGATGAAAAAAAGCCCGACGCCGCTACAAACAGTCTTGATCTACGGCACCGGGGGGGGGTGATTACAAAACGGGGGCCCGACGTCCTCTTGGGTGCCGGTGGTGCCAGTGCGTGTTCAGACCGCAACAGAGCTCTGGAGAGTTCTCGCCGGTGCCGGAAGTGCCTCCTCCGATTTAACGGGCTCAGCTGCGTTGCTTCTTCCACACCCGGCAGTGAGACAGTACGGACAGAGTGTGGGCGGTATGAAGACGGGGACGTTTGCGGCCGGTGTGGGCCGCCGTGAGAATCGGTAGTGTCGACCGACGCCGTGACAGTCCCGAAACCGCTCACTGCCACCGTGAAGGACAGAGCACTCCTGGCGTTTGACGGGAGATTCAGGTTCAGTCCACTCCCCTACACATTTGTCTGATGTGGCCCAAAATGAATGTTCACAAACTTACACAACCTCAACGCCCCACCCACACGCACCACCCCAACACCCCACCCAGACACACACCACCCCAACGCCCCACCCAGACACACACAACCCCAACACCCCACCCACACACACCACCCCAATACCCCACCCACACACACCACCCCAACACCCCACCCAGACACACACCACCCCAACGCCCCACCCAGACACACACCACCCCAACACCCCACCCAGACACACACAACCCCAACACCCCACCCACACACATCACCCCAATATCCCACCCAGACACACACCACTCCAACACCCCACCCAGACACACACCACCCCAACACCCCACCCAGACACACACCACCCCAACACCCCACCCACACACATCACCCCAATATCCCACGCAGACACACACCACTCCAACACCCCACCCAGACACACACCACCCCAACACCCCACCCAGACACACACAACCCCAACACCCCACCCACACACATCACCCCAATATCCCACCCAGACACACACCACCCCAACGCCCCACCCAGACACACCACCTCAACACCCAACCCAGATACCCAACCCCAACACCCCACCCACACACACGACCCCAACACCCCACCCAGACACACAATCCCAATATCCCACCCAGACACACACCACCCCAACGCCCCACCCAGACACACCACCTCAACACCCAACCCAGATACCCAACCCCAACACCCCACCCACACACACGACCCCAACACCCCACCCAGACACACAATCCCAACACCCCAACCACACACACCACCCCAACGCCCCACCCAGACACACCACCTCAACACCCAACCCAGATACCCAACCCCAACACCCCACCCACACACACGACCCCAACACCCCACCCAGACACACAATCCCAACACCCCAACCACACACACCACCCCAACGCCCCACCCAGACACACCACCTCAACACCCAACCCAGATACCCAACCCCAACACCCCACCCACACACACGACCCCAACACCCCACCCAGACACACAATCCCAACACCCCAACCACACACACCACCCCAACACCCCACCCACACACACCACCCCCGACTCCCGACCCACAGTTTCGGAACCCCTGCCCTAAAGCTCAGTGCTAAACTGGGTAAACAGGATGGCATTACACACTGCTGATGATAGGGCCCAGAGCCTGCTCTGCTTCCCTGCAGATCTCATTCTACATTCTGGGAAATTTAAAGGACTGCAGGCTCTCAATTGTACAATGATTTTGATTGTTGTTGCTTTTTGGAGTGTGGATGGGAGATTTCACTGTCATCACTTCTGCATAAATATATCAACAAAGTGCAAATCACAAGCACCCCTGAAATCACACTATTAACACTCACCTAACCCATGTAATGAGCTACACTTACACAACAAAGATGGTTTGGGCTAATTTTGGGTTTCACAAAAAACCCCATGCTGCTGTGTAAAAACAACTAGACACATTAGACTTATTTCTCAGAGGGACGCAGTCTGATCTGGTGAATCTAGGCTAGTGGGACAGCAACACGGATGATGTCAAATTTATTGGGAAGACGGAACAGCATATTTACTGTCCTGCTTACATGCAGAGTTTATGATGTACAACTGAGATTGCATCAATCACAGACACTCTCAGAAAATATTGAAATTAAAGAGGCCGACAGCCTACAAGACAGAGGAGCAAGAACTACAAATCCCATAAGAGCCTGTGAAAATGGGGAAATTGTTGTGAGACAAGGCCGAAGTGAGTTCTCTGTGGAGCGTGTGCATGTGTATGCATTCGTGCATGCGTGTGTGTGTGTGTGTGTGTGTGTGTGTGTGTGTGTGTGTGTGTAGGCTATCTGTGGTAGGAAGGTGGGTTTGCAAGGTGGTTCTGCAGTTGTCTGACAGATGTGATCACAGATTTTCCTGATTAATTTTTAATAAGAATAGCTATGAATTACACCCCAGTATTGATGTGGTCTTTAATTGTCCTGTCACAAGGCCAGAGATCAGTTGCCTGATGGCTGGATCTGGTGCTTACCTCAGCTTGCTTACCTCAGCTAGCCTAATCTACTGTAACAGGATCCATACTGCAGCTTTTGCAATTCAAAAGAACAGCTTGCGCCCGGACCAGGGTGGCTCTCCGACAAAAATTACAGTCAGAGAGAGAGTGAGAGAATGAAACGGAGCAAGAGATAGAGAAAGAGAGAGAGAGAATTAAATGGAGCACAAGAGAGAGAGAGAGAGAGAGAGGGAGAGGTTCTGCTTTTTCCATCAGAGTGCGTGATTAAAGGTATTTTTGAAGGAAGGCTCTTGACTGTGAGAGTTTTGAGGGGAATTTTGATATTTTGATTTTTAGCACTGACAGCTTGCCTTCTCTCGCTATGTAAATAATAACAGAGGGGCACAGAGCACATGGAAGCTCCTGTGAGTCTGTGGTGTCAGAGAAGAGTTACATTTCAACATGGCAGTCCCTCAGACAATTATACTGTAGCTCATTTCAGCATGCCAGGCAGAAATTAAATGAGGCAAACTGCACTCAACAGCTGTGTGTGTGTATGCATTTATATCCTAAGTGGTTATCCAGGGAAAAAAAGTATACATATTCAAGTTATACTTCATCAAGGCTGGTACTGTATTTATCATCATTAGCTATTTCCAATGTCTTAGCGAGTAATATTGAAAATAAAGGAACACTTGGGAAAAGGAGAGATACAAAGTATACTGAACGCTGTTGCTTCCACGCAGGTGTGGTTATTTCAGGAACTCGCATTCCAGCATGCTGATGCTTGTATTAAAATGTGCTGTGCACACCCACTTGGCAATTATTTTGACTACCATGCCTGGAAAAATAGCAAAATTGTATGTTTGAAAGAGGAATGGCTGTTTGTAGGAGTTTCAGTGATTAAGACTGTTGAACTCCCTGATGTTTAATGAGGATAAGTGACTAAGACTGTTGAACTCACTGATGAGGAGCAGTGACTAAGACTGTTGAACTCACTGATGAGGAGCAGTGACTAAGACTGTTGAACTCACTGATGAGGAGCAGTGACTAAGACTGCTGAACTCACTGATATTTCATGAGGAGCAGTGACTAAGACTGTTGAACTCACTGATATTTCATGAGGAGCAGTGACTAAGACTGTTGAACTCACTGATATTTCATGAGGAGCAGTGACTAAGACTGCTGAACTCACTGATATTTCATGAGGAGCAGTGACTAAGACTGCTGAATTCACTGATATTTCATGAGGAGCAGTGACTAAGACTGCTGAACTCACTGATATTTCATGAGGAGCAGTGACTAAGACTGCTGAACTCACTGATATTTCATGATGAGCAGTGACTAAGACAGGAACAGGCGACTGCGGCCGAAAGTGCAGACATTTTGACCGTGAGGCACTGGTTCGAAACGCACAGCAGAACAGAAAAACAAAACAGAAAGTGGCTCTGAAACAGCCGAATGCAAATACCAGTCTACAGCGTAGGATGACAGTTTTTTCAAGAAAGGCCCTTTGAGAACTTCACAGACAAGGATACTGTGGTTGGTGTTTCCTTTATTTTGGCAGTTACCTGTGCCTCAGAGTCCTAAAATCACTGTTACTTGTCTGCACACCACCCACACAGACAGCTATTTCCTTCTTGTTTGGAGAAGTAGCACTGCATGATGTGAATAGGCCAACATTTTGCAGTCAGTGACAACTAAAATAACCAATCCCCCATAACTTTGTTTTTCTCCTGTTTTTTAATTGTGTCTAGGTGCATTGGTAGGTTTGTGCGGATAATGCAGAACTGCTTCATGCTTTATACTTGTATAATTCCCAGACCATTAGCTGTCAGCCAACTTGACTTTTTATGTACAGTTCTCTCTGCACATTTTCACCAATTCTCTGAAGGAAACTCATCAGGAAGGTAGCTGCTGTACTGTGTCTCTACTGGTATCTCCAAGAAAATGTGTCACCCTGTTGTCCTGTATTCTGTTTCATCATCACTGTCATGATGGGAAGTAAACCTGTTCCATTGGGCTCATTCCAATCCCTTATTATTCTCCTCTTTTGTCTTTTTCTTGCTCCTAACCTGGAAAATTGATCGAGGTCCACCAACTTTAAGGACATTCCAACCCGTTAAATGTTCCTTCTAGGAGCTAGAAGTCGAAGTTAAGAGCTCCAGAACTTTTCTTTCTCACAAGGAAACACGAGCATATCCTTTGTGAAAGTATTCTTTCCTAAAGCGTAATAATCGACCTGTGGGTCCACCTCTCCCCATCTTCCACAGCTAACTGACATGGCTTCAAACTGACAGTCCATTTGCCTAATTCATTCTCCACTTCCCCGTCTTTACTTATTTTTCTTTTATCTTTTCCTAGCCTCTCCCGATGGGTGGAGCTATGGGCAAGAAAATGAGAAAGAAAAAGAAAAAGAGGAAAAGGCTTTGGAATGAGCCCATTCTCTGCCCAATTGGAAGTAGCTTCATTCAAGTTAAGTTGGAATTGTACAATCAGATCCAAGTTCATGGCTGCAACCCCCTTGTGTCAGTTCGAGACGTAGGCACTAGAAACACATCGTCTGCTACCGATTACATTCTCTCTCTGTTGTCTACCTGCTCACACACAGACATTTTTTGCGCGTCCCTCAGGTTTGTGTCCCTGAAAATTCATTACCTCAGCTGAAATATTACGAGGCGGCCTCTTCATTAAGATGCATGATAAGCAATCCTTAAACAAGATCACATTCCAGGTCACTGGGACAATCGCAATTAATCTTGTAATTAATACTAATTGAGCTCGATTGCACCAGGTGGATATTGAAACATGAGCATATTCTCTGATTGGTTGTTTCATCCAAATAATTACCTAGTTTAATGCATTTAGCAAAAGCAGTCATTTGTTGTATTGCACCGAAATCTCTCAATTTAAGTAATCCTGTCTGTGTTATGCCCAGTGAGCAAAGTTATGTATTCGAAAAGAGGCTTCCAAATAGAACGGCAGAAAAATAAATGGTCTTACCGATCAAAGAATAAAAGCACTTATCTATTTTTTGTTTCTCTTTTTACATATGCATACACACCTTTGCTGACTTTTAAATTGCTTTGTGTTTTGTGAGAAGGCAGTAATGGCACAAAAAAAAACGATTCAATCTTTTTCAAGACTAAATGGAGGCAGGTTCCCAATGAACTAAGCATTTAGCGGTGACAACCTCCTTCAAACATCTACCGATTATAAGTCTCCATGCTAACCCAAGCACATTCCCTCTCGAGATGGTATCACTCAAAGAGCTGCCGCAGCACATTAACAGTGAACTAGTTTAGCTGTCAATTAGCTATGATATCTTACACTGCCATTGTAACAGCCACATTGAAAAATCTGGCTGTTACTAATTGTATTCAAATAGCTCTGATATGTTCCATTAGAGTCCATAGAGGGCACTGTGGTCAGAGAAGGGATACAACAAGGGCACAGGAGAGGAATGGTACAAGCGAGAATGGCTAGTCGCAAGGAAGATGTATTTATGCGTTTAAAGTAAACCTAGCTACTAAAACATTGTCCGAGTCATCATTCTAAAGCTTTACACTAATGATAGTGATACATCCTGTGACTCGCCTACAATGTATTAATATTACTCAATGCTTTTTTTGATCTGGCTGCCTGGGCATTTGAAAAATAAATGTATATTACAATGTCATAACGCTGTTGAAGAGGAGCACTGCAGCGACTGATGCTGAACAGATGCTGAGATCCTCAGTGCAGACGTTAGAACTGGCCACGTACAATTTTAAACCCCCTCGACTGACCCCGATAGACTGCAAAATCAGAGGGGTTCAAAAGGGCCAGTGTTCATGATGGCTAATTTCAGATAGCTTTAACGGAAGGGGATAGTGACCAGTGAAGACTTCCTTGACTACTCCACAGGACAGCAACAGGAGTGCCTCTCAACAGTGGCAGAACA
The DNA here is from genome assembly GCF_963514075.1 of Conger conger. Lineage (NCBI taxonomy): Eukaryota > Metazoa > Chordata > Actinopteri > Anguilliformes > Congridae > Conger > Conger conger. Next base: position 11,171,759 of record NC_083771.1, read on the forward strand.
ATGGAGTGCTAACCTAGATAATAGCTAATGGGTAGATAATGGAGTGCTACCCAGGATAATGGATACTGGCTCGATAATGGAATGCTCGACTGGATAAGGGAAAATGGCTGGATAATGCAATGTAATGGCTGGATAAGGGATAATGGCCCCCCTTTTCTTTGAAAATGTGGGGTGTGGGGAAATGAACAGGAAAGACTGTTAACAAGCATAAACAAGGAAATAAAAAGGGCTTAATTGCATCTGCCACAGAGGGGTGAAAGTATGGTGGTTAAAATGTGAAGAAAGCTTTCACACAATATTTCTCAGGTGCGAAATGCGGAATCACGATGATGCATACTGCATTTGTTTGTGCCTATGAAACACTGTTGACCTAAAATAATTTCCTGCAATGGTGTGTTTACTTGGAATACAATTATTTATACAGCATATTTATTTTTAATTCACTGCTTATTTATTCTCATTTACATTTTTGACAGATCGATGGTTTCATCACAGCAACGAAGGGAAGAAAAAGCTTTACAGTGGTAATGAAGTTTGGCGGAGTGCAAACGTTTGATTCCGATCAGACGTCTGTTTATTGACTCCATGCTGATGTTTGTATTGATTTGTTTAGATTGCATGACAGAGATAGTTTGAGCAAAGCCAAGGGCCAGGGCTTCTCTTTCCAGACATCTACGTGTCATCATTTCCAAAAACCTGCGTGCCATGAAAATAAAACAAAATGGAGCTATTCCAATTAGTCAGACAGCGTCCTTCCTCCCTCCCGGCCAATGCATGGCTTTTAGCGTGGACAGGACGCTATCAAGGCGCTCTGACAATAAGAGGGGAATGGGCCCGTGTTGCTTACGCTGTGTAAGCAGAATGAAAGAGAACAGTGCACATAGCGTTTGTGTCGCTGAAAAGTTGCTGCAGTTGTAAGGTTTCCTAGAGTATATAATCTACAGAGACAGCAACGCCAATAGAAACCATATGGGGAAATATTCCGCCACACAGGGCAACATGAAATAGTTTCGCTCACTGCTAATGCTCAATTGTGTCCTTGGTCATATGTACACGCTAAGTAAAAAGCAGTCTAATTGTGTGCCACCACAGATGAACCAACAAAAAACGTATAAAGTAAAAGGGTGCAAAGATTTCCTGTCAGATTTTTTTTTTGGAACTGAAAAATAGCCCAACATCAGTTCAAAATGACAAGGGCTCAGTTCAGTCGCATGGCACTGAAGTCTGGAATACAATTTAGATTAATTGCTTACTATTATTTTGTGAGCTAACCATAGTTAATAGCCTAATGTATTATTTCCTTTCGGCGATAGAAAGCTTGTGAACTTTTCTTCGGCGATGATGCAGTTGGCTTTTAGTTTAATTTTAGGGCGCATGAAGATTTGTTTCTCAGCAACAGGGATTATTTTTCTCACATTGCATTTCAATTAATACATTTGCTTCTAAACTAAAAAATAAATTGTCCATAGCTACATTACCGTGGCAAGTTATTTGTGGTATAAATGGGATAATAACCTATGAACAAGTTATGAGTAAATAACTGCCCTTCAGGGAGGTAACTCATAACTGACTTGTTCATAGGGTATTATCCCTTACCTATATCTTTGTCTGTGTGCTTGGGGGGGGGGGGATCAGACCTTGGAAAAAAATAATAGAAAGCATGCAGCATAGATTGTTGAACATCAATATATGAGCGTAAATATTTTAAATTTGCTGTCAAACATGAATGGAGTCCAATGGGAAAATAGGCGTATCAGTACGGGGTGACTTCATATCAGTTGGCGAAACTGATAGCTTGAAAGCTAGCCCCTTGAGACGGCTCCACAGACGCAATGGATACCGCCATTTTTATCATCATGCCGCTCGCCACTAACGGCATAATGCGTTTAAATTGTTTGGATTACTATTCAGGTTTCTGTGTCAAAGCTTCCTCTCACGGTGATACACCCGACACCAGTCCTGAAATATTTAATCAGCACCTGTGCCTAAATTCTGGTTAGCGGGCTTACACTGAGAAATGTGACATCTTGTTTTCTGTCACATTTGAGAATAGCGTTTCACGACACGCACGGTGTCATCCCACGTAAAGAATTACATAGGCTACACTTATAAATAATTTATGAAAATGTTTTGTCGTGTTAATGAAGGCATTGTACATGCTTCACTGCTGCTTTAGAACTGCGCTTGCTCTGTAAACTGTGACCTAATGTGCAGCATTAGCTTTCCTATTTTAAAGGCCATTAAGTTCACAGCATCCGAAATAGGCTAGCCGCTAGCCACCAAGAATGCGCAGTGAATTTTCTGCTTCTTTGGTTGGAAGTAGATACCGAATGTGAAGATTTACTGAGCACTTATGACGCATCATAACTTCGCCTGAGTGTTGGGAATCAAGCAAAGCGGTTTTGTCAGAGTGAAATGAGACGTGTTTCTTTATTGTGTGGACAGCTACAGAGGACAGGCTGTATGCTGGCATTTGGTGCTACGGGCATTTTAAAATTCAGCGCTGTTTGTCATGCTCTCTATACCATATTGTGGATGCACATAATTAGCTACAGTCTAGGTATATTGGTAGAAACTGTTATAATGATAAAAGCCTTAAGCAATATACAGTAGCCGATTCAGTATAAAGCCATGATGTAATTATAAGCTTTAGGCTAAACTGCTCTTTTAAAACCCACCTTCATAAAAAAAAAACTTTAAAAAAACTACATTAATCAAAATGTAGTGCATGATTTAGAAAATAATTTCAAATCACATACATACTCTGAGGAAAATATTTGACCTGCCATTAAACAGTTATGCTATTTTATAAAATAGCCAACACTGTATGCATGAGGACACACAAAATATGTAAATGCAGGCCATATGTGACATGTTTTATACATTAAAGCAACATAGCTTCAAAATCTCTGATATTGTATGCTAGCAGGTGCTGTTTTTTCCAAGCGTTAATGGGCAGGGCCAGTGGTGAGAGAGAGGTGTGAAATGGTTGGCTAAGTAATTGCTGAATGGGGATATCTCCTGAGAAATTAAACTGTAAAATAATGTAATAAACTCAAGTAGTGGATGTCTCTGCGATGGATGAAAATAAGGAGCTGAAGACTGGTCTTCCAGGCAATGAGTACATTTTCCAAGCAAACAAGGTACAAATTAGTTAGGTATTAGAGGCTAGGGGTATAATTCTACGAACCTATAGGGTACTGCCCCAGCAACAAGCATTTGTCACATTTCGTACCTTCATTTCTGAGAGTGTACAGGGCAAACTGGATTAATGTTTATTTCTATGGCTACTTATGGACTGTTGTTCAGCCAAAGCAAGAGAAACTAAATAATAAATGTTCCCTGCTTGCTTACACGACCAAGCCTGAACTCTCAGAGAAGAAAGGGATATGAACGAGAGAAAAAGTAGAAAAGCACATTAGTAAACAATGTTAAACTGATTAGAATTCCAGAGAGGAAAAAAACGTAGAAATAATCTACTGTTTGTCTCCAGTAAGCAGATAAAATCACATCGCTGTCTTAACCCTGCTTCAGTAACACCCTGTGTAAGACGTAGCTACAGAATGTCCTTTTTAACACGAGCAAGGCAGACCTGCAGTAAAAAATGTTACAGAACACTGCTGTTATCTCCTTTGAAAAAACAGCTCAAGCTGGGTTTTGAAACAGCTGGTAGCTGGTTGACCAGTTCAGACCAACTCGCAGCTTGACATGGTTTAGCTGGTTGAGCAGTTCAGACCAGCTCTTAGCTTGACATGGCTTGGCCAGCTATGTTTTGAAACAGCTCAGACAAGCTACCAGGACTAGCTGGTTGACCATCTTACACCCAGCTAGACCAGCTTATGACAAAATTTTCAAGCTGGACAAGCTGGACTTTATACCAGTGATAGATTCCTATAAAGTTTCCCTTCCATTCTATAGTATTTTTTCCCATAACCCCCATCCCCTCACTCTAAAGCCAAATGTAAAAGTAATACTGTTAGTGCTTCAGACAGTAACTCCAAGATTGAGGGTTCAAGTCCCAACTGGGGACCATTGCACCCTTGAGCAACGCGCTTAACCTCAACGGGCTCAGTAAACGGCCTGCTGTGTGAATGCACTGCGCAAAACTGTAAACTGTGCCAGTTCCTCCTGATAAGCATGATTCTTAAATGCCTAATGCTATTAAATGTCCTGCAAAACCAGCGAAATAAATAAATGAGCTATCCTTTCCGCAGACACTGCTGCTCTCGTAAACCTACTGAATCCGCTTGTGTTTATCTCCCAATAAGGCACTCTGTGTGTGTCTGCCAAATGAATTTAATTTAATATACAAGAAAGAATAATGGAAGTTGCAGTCATCGAGAATAATGGTCTAGCGGGCGGTCGTGTGATAGACTTCTCCCCATACAAATGTCTGGAAAGGAAAATGTGTTGGCCCTTGACTGAATAAGTCAGGAAAGGCTCCAACCGCAAGCATAAGATGACACCTGTTAGCTTAAACATTGCTAGTTAGCATCTGGATTATATCACAAGCTACCTGCGACTTGGAATCTGCAGTGGCGTAATAGAATTACCTTCGCCGTGGGTATGATCCTCTTAATTTAGTCAGCTGCATTAGCATCCTCTAGGTAGCAGTTGTTGATGTGAGATATTACCGCTAATGCCTAAGCTGCAACGTTCCTCGTGCACATGCAGGTGTCATGGTGATGAGAGCATAGTGCGGAGGAGATTGGGAAAGTTTGCTCGGCTCTCTCAAACCATCGTGAATCTTAATACATGCTTTTCATCTTTGTTCCATGTAGGTTCAATGAAGGGATAAGTTGATTTGCGTCTAGGCTACATGCACTTTCACAATAGACCCCTTTACCTCAAATCAGAGTCCTCAATGGCCAAGAACGGCTGGTTTTCCAGCTTCCCTTTACCTGGAAGTCGGGTGTGAAGACAGTCTGGCCAATCAGTAGCACAGATGGTTCAGCTTGAAGATTGAGTTGGTCAAGCTGGTCATAAGCAGGTGTAGATGGGTATGAGCTGGTCAACCAGCTAGTGCTGGTCAAACCAAAGGCATGTTGAGCTGGGAGCTGGTCTGAACTGGTCAATCAGCTAAACCATGTCGAGCTGGAAGGTGGTCTGAACTGGTCAACCAGTTAAGCCATGTCGAGCTGGGAGCTGGTCTGAACTGGTCAACCAGCTAAGCTATGTCGAGCTGGGAGCTGGTCTGAACTGGTAAACCAGCTAAACCATGTTGCGCTGGGAGCTGGTCTGAACAGGTCAACCAGCTAAACTATGTTGAGCTGGGAGCTGGTCCCAACTGGTCAACCAGCCACCAGCCATTTCAACTAGCTTGAGCATTTGTTTTTTCAGCAGGGCAATGAAAGAGAAAAAGGATCACTACTCACCTATAGATCTTGTATCTGGTTGTAAATCCTTGGCGGAATCTTTCCACAAAGGAGAGATAGCTCCGCGAGTGGTGGAAGGGCCCTCGGTCGGAGATGAGCCAATCAAATTGCTTGGAGACATGGTGCTCGGCAACGGACGGATCCTGGCGGGAAGACTGGACTGTTATATGGCCCCATATAAACAGGAAGCAGGTGACCTCAATGACCCTCCAGTTCATGCTTTTCCTGCAGCCTTTCTCTGTTCATTCTCGCTCCATTCTGTGGAGACCTGCAGGGGGAGACAGAGAGCAAGGGACATAGAGAGAGAGAGTGTGAGTGCGAGACGGATAACATGAAAGAGGGAGTAGTGTTTTGTGTGTGTGTGTGTGAGAGAGATAGAGAGAAATAGAGAGAGCAGGCAGAAGCGATCAGAGGGACAGACAAACAACATGAGGACACACTGATAGATTGTGATAGATTACAGTATATTTCGGAGGCAGAAAGTATGTGTGTGTGTGTGTGTGTGTGTGTGTGTGTGTAAGACCGAGTGAGAGAGAATGAGATAAACGCATAATAAAAACACTCAACGCACTGAAAAATCCCTGGGGCAAGAGTAAATAAAATAAAAAATAAAAAACAGAGTAAAATTAGCAGGTACTTTTGACGGAGACAGAGGAGATGGCTTCGCTAAGAGGCCATCGCCTGCGCGATGCGCTGCTTGTTATTTCATTTACTTTTTTGTTGACGCCGTTGTTTTCCGGTCTTTTTTAATCCCCCCCGCCCGCCGTCCCTCCCACCTCGCGGGCGTACGCGTCCCAGACTGCACTGCTCCGCGCTAACGAGGACCGCTGCCCTTTCCAGACCGAGCGTGTGCAGCCTTCCTCGTCTCAAAACTAATTGGTTGGGTGATAAGTTCAGACAGGGCTAAGAGCCGGGTTTATGATGAAGCGCAGCGTCAAGCTGTCCATGTAGGAGGTCGCTGTTCGTCTAATGGAAGAAAGATGCATCTTGTAAACGCAGCCGCTGGAATTCCCTCACCTAATCAGGGCAGGATCTAATGCAGCGGTCCTCTCTCCTGGTCCTGGAGAGCCGCAGGGTGTGCTGGCTTTTGTCTTCGCCTTAATATCAGCAACCGGTTCAGACTCAAGAAACCAGGTGAGATGAGTTAACAGTGTAATTAACTGCTTTAATTGATCGATCAAGTGCTGAGTAACAACAAAAGCCAACACACCCTGCGGCTTACCAGGACTGGGAGAGAGGACCACTGCTCTAATGTAATCACACCTCAAACCTTTATGTACTAGCCGCTCAGTATTGCGATAAGACAATAATAGCATAATAATAGTACTGCTAAATAATAACAGCTTGTCTGTTATTATTATCTATTAACATTATCATGTTATAATGCTGAATTACAATTGTTGAATGGATTATAAAAATGTTTTAGAGGTTAAACTGTATGTATTAAAACTGAAATATATAATATCTAGCTATCAGTCATGAGTCTTGCTTTTATGGCACATAAATGTCCCAGGTAAAAAAGATGCGTTGCCAGGCTATATCATCTTGCATTCCACCCCATTGTGCCTTAATTGCAATTTTTGGGGAAAATACTTTCATATAGTACAATGCAATAACTTTTCCACCTCAACATTTCTACAATACCACTTCTTGAAGAGTGGACCTTATTCATCATACAAACAACCTGACATTGGTGTAGATCATGGCTTCAGTGCTCTGCATTGGCCAGCAGACACTTCTTAATGTCACTGCCTCATCCGTGTCCACAGAGACTGATCTATGCACACGGCAGTCATTCTGTGCTCTAATGTCTCTGACCATAACTCACTGGCTGCAATAGCTAGCATGTTATCTATGTTATCTTGTGAACATAGAAATCACATGACTTGCAAGCGGTTTGTAGTGCATGCTGAGTTTCTGTGAAGGCATCATTGTGACCAGCCCAAGGCAGACAGACAATTGCATGAAAACAGGATGAAGAACCTCCATGTGGCTTTATAGATAATGTATAGGCCCTGTATATATTTTATATTCAGATCACTGAAGAAAGTACTGGAAAAATGTGCCACAGTTCTTCTGCAGACATTGGCTGACTCACTTTCTTTTACCTCTCCGGGTAATCCCAGACAGCTGTGACCAGGTTATCAGAAAAGCGATCTAAAAATATATTTCTGTCACGTTCATTTTTTGAGGGGAAATTAATGTTTTGAAATCTCAAATTTGATATTGTCAACTGGTGCACTAATGTAGAAATATAAACATCAAGGACCATATTTGTATTTAAAAATCTAGGGTGCCTAATACTTTTGCACAATACGGTATATCAAATCTAGAATCTAGAATTTTCTGTAACTGTTCACTGTGCTGGAACTGAACCAACTACAAATGAATCTTTCAATTACAGCATACTGTATATCCCATATGTGCAAACACGCACACTTGAAAGCAGAAATATTTGCAGTATTTGCCATGTTCAGTCAACCAATCAAACGTTGTTGTAAAGCGCAATTACCGAGTCGGTTCACGTTGTCTTTCTCTGAAATGAAAACGCAGTGGGGTTATTTGAGGAACAGTGAAACTGTGGCCATTTAAAAAATCCATATTGTAATATTGATTAATGCATACACGCAATAATCAATCCAGTCCATATGATAAATACACTTCTTCAGTAGGCTACTTGCGTATTGGTCCCTGAGGGTCGATGCATTTGCAGTAATTAGCTTGTAAAGATTTGAGCGGCTGCGGTTCTAGATTAGCCGAGTTCCCTAATCTTCTGCCTCTTCAATTATGTTCTTTAACAGGAGATATAGCTCTTCCATTATCATTTTTGTAGCCACGTGTCAGTTAATCCGCAAATGAAAAGCTGATTTCAAGCTGATTGAAGAAAAAATAAAATGAAAATTTGAGGCGACGCAAAATCCGGAAGCAATTCTTTCCTCGGACTTCAGCAAGCAACGATTTTGTCGATACAGCCGACGCTTTCAAAAACCATTTAATGTGCGCTCAGCCCAAGCGCATCTTCCCTGTGCGAAGTCTCCGTGGCTGCAGCGACGGTGCTTTTGCACTATTGGCAAACTCCAGCCCGATTGATGCAAAAGCCGTGAGGCGATTCCCTCCTGAATGCGGCATAAACAGAAACGTTATCGAGGGACGCGGCCGTTCAATACCAAACTAAATAAAATGATCTTTTCACAGGGCACATTATAACATGATACATTTACCCAGTGTTACGCAGTACATTAGCGCTTTGTTGCTAGAGGAGTTCTATCTATACTTACTGATAAGGGAGTCATTTTCCTGTGTAATTGCATTTAAGAACTTTGGCCCCTGGCTTCACAAGCCCAAGACTGCGTCATTAAATTAGTCCTCCTCTGCTGAAAAAATCCTTCATTATTTCTGCTGCATCAGACAACACCGACTTTCACTGAAACCAAATAAAACGAATGGTGCTAATTTTGTATTATACAGCATGATACACAGAGAAATGTAGGTCAGTTCATGATTAAACAGTACATCCAACACATGCATATACACAGTACATACATACATACATACATACTGGGATACTGTACATGCTACTATACTATATGCTAGAATTTATGTAGGTATATTTGGAATCTATTTGCAATGCAAATGCGTTGGATATGTTATGTAATAGGACATGCAGGGATAATGTTGGAAGCAGTTAACTCATGGCAGTGCAGATAATAATTACCAGACAAATGCTGTTTTTGATTTAAGGAAATTGCTGGCAGTCACAATTCAACATTCCCTACTAATTGGTGGGGATGTGTACCCTGCTGTAAAAAAAACAGCTGAAGTTAGATTTTGAAACAGCTGGTAGCTGATAAACCAGTTCAGACCAGCTCCATACTCAACATGGTTTGACCAGCTCAAGCTATGTTTTCAAAGTGCTGGTAGCTGGTATTTCAAGCTTGTCATAACTGGATTTTACACCAGGGTATACCTTTTCCCCACCCAAAGCTACTCCTATGGACAGGCCTCTAATAACACTGTAAATAGCACAGTGCTAGCGACCAAACTATATCCGCTGAGGTTGCCAGTATTTTTAGTATGTCAGGAATAGAATATTTATGTGATACTTTCGCACCTATATTAAGATCTAGAATCTAGATTCTAGATTGAAGCAATTTGGTTACAGTAAATGTTTGTTTTTCCTGGCTGTTGTTAGCTTAAGTTTATGTTCTTATTTCCCATTTCCAAAAATGTCCAAGGTCATTCAGGTCTCTGCACTAGAGAGCGTTCAGTGAGATATATCTGAAATCTCCTGAGGTACACTGAAAATGGCCGCCCATTTCTCCATGCTGTGTGTGACGTGGTAGAGAAGGTCATCCAGGCCACGTGGGATCAGTCTCAAAAACTGGTTCAGAGCGGCCTTTATACTGAATTCCGATATATGCGCTGCTATCATGTGCCATCAATAGTTAATTGATTCCAACCAATCAAAGCGCTTTCAGTGTGGAGAGCGTGGACTTTCGATTGGCTCAAATCAATCGGCAATCGCACTCGTCAGCTCTTGCCAGAACCTTCCATTAAGGTCCTGAGTCCTCATGCTTACCCATCAGATCTTGCATTTTTAATTGGGTGCCGCATTTGTGAAAAAGTGTCAATGCAGAGTGGGGACGCTGATAGGCTGCGGCAGATCGATATGGGCGTGGGCTTTTCAGATTTCTCCCTCCTGCTCCCAGACAATTTTAACAGGATTGTTATTTGCCTGATGTTAAAAGCGATATAAGAAGTGCGCACGATATAATAAGAAAATAATCTTTTGCCACTAGAGGGTTTTCTGTCAGAGTCATTATCTCCTGGGGCCCGGCGTTGTCATACTGCGGAGCGTGTGCTTGGTCTGCAGAATCCTGCCTGTTGTGTCTGTTTACCTGCCTATTTTTAAAGCTGTCGGGCTTTCCTGCCGAGCTTGCAGAAACCAGAGACCAGGGCCAGTTTGCATGCAAGGTAGCCATGCTGCTAACCTGGACTGCTGTGACAGTGACTAATCCCTGAAAATAAATCATTTAACAAAGCCCCCCCCCCCTTAAAATAATTAGCATGGACTAATTTGTGGTAGGCCTCACTGCAGTCAAGGAGATGGTAGCAGATGCTAGGAGTCAAAGCTACACGTATGAACAAAGGCTTTGTGTAAATCTGTATGTGTGGGTGTGTGTCGGTGTGTATGAGCGTGCAGTACATGCATATGCATAAGCTGTAGAAAAAGAGCTACTCTGCAATATTAATGAACGACGACATGCTAAGAGGAATGTTGCATTCATTATAGAGGCCTAATGGAAAATGGCATTAAAGGCTACTCTAATGCTTCTGTGGACAGTATAATATTTAGTAGCTTAATGGCACAGGGAGTAAGGTGAAAGATTAAACATGGCAGGTACATACAGTAATGCACAGCTGAAACATTATGGGTGATTTAAAATGTTTCCGTATTTGCGGAGTACATTATTTTTTTGTCAAAGTAAAAAAACGAAATACAAAAGGTGACTGAACTAAACATTTCTTTGGCATCTTGAAATGCTTAAACATTTCTGTTTCATGGTGAAAATCTGCCAAGGGTAAAAATATGAGTTTTCCTCTGAGCTATCTCTGGAGAAATGTACCGGATGTACTAACATCTTTGTGGAAGACTACACTGTCCCTGTCAAATAAATAAGAAAAATCTACTGAACTCATAAAACCAAGATCTGGCTCAGGGTATACAAATGTTTGAGCAATGTGCAGGCCTTCAACGACAAGCCACTTCTACTCCCCGCAGACCTTATACAGAGCTACGTTTTTACACCACACTCGTTTCTAAAGCTATGTAATTCCAGCTAATTGTCTGACTCAGAGGCACATCAGAACCCCATCCGGAGTATAACCTTGCAAGCTCTGTTTTTAAAAGAGCTCTTTGTGAACTACAGCCCCCAGAAAGCACCTGGGCCCGGTTCCCGTGATGCCCTCCAGACGTGGATGTGGTGTAACTCCTTTCAGTGGGAAACTTGAAATATTACTGCGGAATTTAGCATGGTCCTGTAGATACAGGATTGATTTGTAACTGATTTTAAACTTCCTGTTTTCCCTTCCTGTTTAAAAAGAAAGAAAGAGAGAAGGGGAGGGGTCATCACGCATCCCTCCTCTCAGACCAGCAGCGGATTTCATCAGCCCGAAACACCCGTGGCCCGCTAAAGGCCACAGAGACCAGTGTACTGAGCATAATGAGTGCGCTAGCGCAGCACATTAGCCATGCTCGCGCAAGCCTCAAACGACCAGGCCGGACCACACCGCCGCCACTCGCCCAGTGGCAATTACGGCTCCCAATCTATTCACCCCGCAGGTCCCCGCCATAAATAGGCGCAATTATGGCGAAATGCCAAATTATTTGGCCGCGCTGAGACACGACATAACGGCGGAATGTGTATTTTTCTTTTTTTTTTGATAGCGCAGATGCGATAATTATCAGATGCTAATGGGGTGATGCTCGATGCTAGATAATCGGTTTCCCCGAGCCATATTCAGTAAAGGAAGATGATTTGATAAAAAATAACAGCGTCGTTCTTATTATTATAACAACCGCGCCATTCTGATTGTGACCCTGTGGTCCTGTTTGTGAACACGCAAACATGTCCAATCCGGTATAACATGATCTGAACGGCACCCTCAGGACAGATACTCAAACAGCCCGTGTCCTGCGTGGCAGGCGATATAAGCGCAAGCTAGATCTTCATTCTTCTGAAATGCGAGTGGCTTGCAGTTTAAGGGAGAAACTAAACAAGTTTACATGAATAAGGGATTATATTGATAGTGTTCAAATGGAGGTAAAGCCTTTTCTTTTTTCAAAAGAAGAAGTCTCATATTAAATTTTAAAACACTTCAGAGGCTTCCTAACATACACAATTCATTTGAACATGTTAATATGTTGGAGTCATATTTAGTTAACTATATGAGTATTTCTCATACAGCCTATTTAAGATTTAAAATACAGCCACACAAAGAAAAAAAGACTGGAACAGCCCCCAACACACACACACACACAAACACACATATACACACACACATACACACACGCATTCAAGCAAACTCACACTCACACATATGCGCACACACACACAAATACTGCATGGCTCACAACCTGAAATAAACCAATGTTGAGGAGAAAAACAATTAAATTCTCTAATGAATTGGACATGAAGGCACAGGGATATTCATAATCCCCTATGCACTCATCTGAGAAAATAGCACATCAAACAATAATTCTGTCCCCTGATTTCTCTCTCCTTCTCCTTCTCTCTTCCTCTCTCACTCTTGCTCCCCTCTCTCTCTTTCCTTCGCCCGCTCCCTCTCCCTCTCTGTCTCTGTCTCTCTCAGAGTGAGAAGTTATTCTTCTTGCAAATATCAAGCAATTTTCACAGAATTGCCCCTGGGTTCTGTGTATGCGCTTTGACTGTTGATTTGTTTACTGAAGAGGATAGCAGATACCACTGGTTGTTGAGCAACTAGGGAGGAGCAGATTGAGGACTCGTAATAAACTAAAAACACCCTGGGATGAAAGGATGGAGATTTTCCACTTCATGGCAGTTTGCCGCATCTGCACCGTGCCGTCACAGGTTTGAATCCCCGGTGCGTTTCGCTCCCCCTTTTACCCTTGCGCAACGTCATTTACCTCAGTTCCTCTGCTAAAACGCAGCTGCGGAAATGGGTTGCTGACTGTGCACAGTGCTAACATACAAGTACAGTACATTTCTCACAACAAGGGCATCTGGTACACATAAGTAATGCGTTCTGACGTCGTCGTCCTCTCCCAGTCCATAGATATTCACGTGCAAGCACAAAACGTGTCCTTTTCCTCCGTGTGCTGTACATACCTCCCGGGGTGACTTTTCTGTGGGAGTCTTTTAAAGGAACTTAAGGCCAATTTATAAGCCAGTGTGTCCCTCGACTGAAATCGCTGAACGTTCATGAAAGTTCTATTGTCGCCTGGTGTAGACTGTAGTCTTTCTCCTTGCAAAAAGTATAAACGCCCCAGTCGCCCAGAGCATAAACCAAATGTCACTGCGACAAGCGACACATCCCTTACACATCGCCGGTTGCAGCGATGCTCTGTCGCTGGACTTTGAACTGGCTTTTACAGCGGCAGCCGAGAAGCCAACTGTCCAATTACTTTTGGTCCCCTAAAATGGGGATGTAATTCCGACACCGATCACTTGACATGCACGTGAATACGTGTCGATAAGTATCCAATTCATGGTTACAGTCTGCACTTCAATGTCATATGCATCATTTCGTTTCAAATCCAATGTCCAAATACTTATGGACCTCACTATACACGTGGCACACATCCAAGATGGAAGGTCACAAACCCTGGTGAGGTCAGCTTCTTACAACCCCCCCCAAGAACAACGAAGAGCAATTAGCCTGGTTTTCATCGATTGATTTCTCATTTCTTTTCTCAGTCTCTCTCTCTTTCATTCTCATTCTGTAACCTGTTCACAACTTATTTATTTTTCCTTTCTGGTGGCAGTGCTGGTTTTAGGTTTGCATCAGTCAGGGAGGAGTTCTCCAGTCTTGAGGGGATAGCCTTCTTCCTCCTCGGTAATACAGGCCAGACTGTGGTCCTAAGCTGGGGGTCAGGGCGGAATGGTGGAAGGAAGCACAGGGAGAAATGGGAGGGGCAGAAGCTGCTGTTTAATATACAGACAGCCTCGCTAATGGCCCGTCACCAGCGGTTGCCGGGAAGCTGACAGAAGGCCTAACGTTGTTTAGTCGGGCTTCGCCTTATTTGGCTCCGCCACAGCCCCCCGGGGGCGTGACTGTCCGGAACCGGGCAGCTCGGGCCCCGCCCTCGATCAATGGGCCGGTTAAAAAACGGAAAAAAAATCAGGAAAACTAATTCACTAATGGTCTGAGTTATCGTCCTGTTTACCTGCGCCGCGATTCGCTGCCGCGTTCGGCTTCAGCGGGAGAGATCGATCCCGACGGCTAATCCGCGCCCCTCGTGCTGTCGACCGGAGCGCACGGCGGGACGCGGGAAGGTCATGAAACCGCTACGTTCAAGCGGGCAAAATCCTCACGAAGGCTCTGATGTCGATGTTATGCCCAGAGATAATCAAACCCACTACTTCTGTGAAAGGGTGAAAGAAGAATTCAACATATGAAATCAATTATTGCCAAGTGAAGGTTTTCCTTTGTTAGGGCCCACTAAATTATTGCAGAAATGCATTTAAGGATTTGACCATGGGGCGATTAGCATTGGTGAGAATAATAATTTCATCACCTCTCATAAGTGTCAAACCAGCGACTGTAATGGAGTATGTTAATTAAATAAACCGTTAGCTTTAAATACAGATAGTCTGTAGGCATAGGAAGTGTGTCATTTGCTTTGCTTGTCGTCACGATTAGAGGTTGCAAACGTAGAGCCTGGATGAAGAATCATTCATTGAGTGAGTCTCAGGTAGCAGTTTTTATCAGATTTACAACCACTTGTGAGAACTATGAAATGTAAACAGCAGTGCAGTCTACTCAATTCTGATCCTCAAATTCATTAAACATCGTATTACGAGCTCTACAGGCCTGTAAAATATGTTTCCAAATCGCAAGTCATTATTAAACAGGACACAGCAAGCCCTGTATTTTCTTTATTTTATTCATGTATTTATGTATTTTATGCAGGTAAGCCGGCACAGTCCATGTCCTCTCTGGATTTGAATTCTCTTGGAGTCCATTTTGTCACTTGGTCACTCGAGGCAAACTCGTTTTTATCGGCATTACATTTTATGTCCTTCATATTGCAGAGATGTTAATAAAACAGGGTACTTTTCATCTCATAAGAATGTGTCAATCATCGTTCGTTTTATGCAGTGCAGAGGATATTTCTTGGAGGCAGGAGGAGGGGGAGAGCCACGTCCGTGCTAAGCTAGCACCACAACACTTTCGGGACGTTGAGAGTCCCGCAGTTTAGATTTAGTTTCAGAAATGAAAAGCTGAACTTCGAATGAACTGGGAATAGTAAGACAGTGAGACTCAGAAACTCACATACCTGCCTCGCATACACTCCTTTATTTCCCTGGAGTTCCCCTTAATTTATGCCCTTTAAGAACATCTCCAGGATTTCAGTGCGTTCCCCAATTTCAGCGCTGGGTACTGAGTAAAGCGTGTGAGGGAAAAGCCTCGGGGCGATGGGCACAAAATAGTTGAGCGTATCACGGGGGATACTGAGGGACACGACATCAAGCACAAATAAAATCAGCAAAAAAAGCTGTGTGGACACTAGGCTGTATTTTGAATTGGGTTGCCAAAATTTTGTTTATAATAGTGCTATATTGTAAATCCTACAGTAACTAAGTAGGCTTTGGGCATGTCTACTCTCGTAACCCAACACTGATGCAAGTGCCATTATCCGCTAGTTGGTCATAGTAAATATGTGGCTCTACTGCTGAGAACACTGACATATCGTCATCATCATCATCATCATCATTATTATTATTATTATTATTATTATTATTATTATTATTAATGTTATGGAATATATAGGATACTATGTGTTCACAATATACACTGTGATACTGATGATCATCTCTGGCCTTCAAAACCAAACCGACCCTGGTTTTCAATTCTCCAGTGTAATTAGTGCTGCTGATTACCCAGACTGATCATGCACACCTTCCCCCCACAGGTAAGAGGAGGGTGAAAGACCAGCAGTTCTTGGCCCTCGAGGACCGCGACTTGCTGATCCTGCACTACTGTACTTGTCGTGGCATTCAATCTGGCGTAGATGCAGATTTGTCTTTGCCACACCTGTTGGTAGAGCGAGCGCATCACACCTGGGTTGCGTTAACTAATCAGCCCAGGTGCTTAAAGGTGTGCTCGTCTCCACAGCTGTGGGCGAGAGACTGAAGATAAAGCGAACGAAAACACAGCTAAATAAATAAATAAATAAATAAATAAATAAATAAATAAATAAATAAATAAATAAATAAATACATTTAAATAAATAAATAAATAAATAAAACACACACCAAGCCGCTTTCACAAGCTTTCCATTCTACTTTCTTTTCTCTGTTATTTTAGTTTGTTACTTCAGTTCGTTATTTTTGCCCAGAGCCCGTGAGTCGGAAGAGTGAAGGTGTTTATTTGTTTCCATGCTGGTGTGATTGCGCTCTCTCTCACTCCGCGTGGGAAACCACAATACGAACCGGGAACTGCCGCATCTCGCCTCCGAGAGGCGTCACATGGTGTGAGAAGTGCGCTCGTGAAACATGCCCAATATGCTTTGTGGTCTGTGTGGCTGTGAACCTGCTGCCAGTAGTCAACGACGTACACACTTTAAGGTTTTAATCAGAGGTTCATATCCATTTCTATCCAAAAAGGGCCAGTGTGGCTGCAGTTTCTCCTTTAGCCCAGCACTAGAACACATGATTTGACTAATTAACAAATTAATCATTGTATTAAATAATTTACATTGATAAGTAGAATCCGCTGTTTAGTGCTAACACCCCTGCTATCACTGCTAATGACCCCATTGGGCATGCTCAGTTGTTATTTTCAGATGCTGAAATCTTGGTAAATGCCATGAAAGGACCTACATAGTAAAACCTTCGTGCAGCACATTCATAAGCAGTACATTTGGGCTCATAAACTCTAAATGGACTATTAGGGGGAGTGATGTGTCACCATCCCTGCCAATAGAGATAATACCATACCAAGCAAAATTAGGCTACATAATGAGTGCTCTTTCACTGATTATGAAAGCATCTTTCATAGAAAGTGTCATCAAAATCTGGTGGGCCTAAAAAAAATCACTAAAATCTCCTCCTCACTGCAGGTTCAGAGCACAAATTCAGCTTCGGTGAAGGGCACTTAATTTAGGTTTCTTAGGTATAGGTGACACGTACACTCTCAGAAAAAGGGTTGTTTGTCTCCATAGAGGAAGCCTTTTTAGTTATTTACGGATCCTCTATCATAGGTGTGAAAGAACCATTTTGTCCAACAAAGAAGCCTTGAACTCGACTCATATCTTCTTCTGAGTAACTCACAATGTTCTGAACACCAAGTTGGCTCACCATGTTCCGAACAGAGCAACGTTCATGACGAATAAGTAAAAAATTACGTCCAGATCAACATTTGTTTTTGTGTGTGTGTGTGTGTGTGTGTGTGTGTAAAGTATAATTCCTTCCCTTTTTATATAAACGTGGTACGAGTCACATACGCAAGCCATATCAGCATACAGTGACATGGTAATAGTGCTCCACTGCGATATTGTGGTGGGGAAGCTGTTGCTAATGAGAGACTACGAACCGGGCAGGTATATACCACGGTGTTCGGACCATGGTGAGCTAACACGGTCTTCTGAGCACAGCGATGTTGTGCAGTTATTTGTTGTTTTCTCGATAATTATTGGTCCAATTCACATCAATCAAACTGTTTTAGTGTCTAAGACAGTCAATAAGCAGCCATAATCATAAACCACTTTCCTCAGGAGAAAAACTACCGTATGGACATTAACTTCTTGTGGAAGCGGCCTCTTCCCTGTGTTATGTCCGGAACACGGCGAGTTTGCGTTTCAGCATTTTTAAACTGTTCACTCCGGATGTAGGCAGCACGGATGGTGTAGTGGGTAGCACTGCCGCCTCACAGCAAGGAGGTCCTGGGTTCAAATCCCCGTCGGCCGGGGCCTCTCTGTGTGGAGTTTGCATGTTCTCCCCGTGTTTGTGTGGGTTTTCTCCGGGTACTCCGGTTTCCTCCCACAGTCCAAAGACATGCAGGTTAGGCTGATTGGAGAGTCTAAATTGCCCGTAGGTGCCCGAGTGTGTGAGTGTGTGAGTGAATGGTGTGAATGGTGTGTGTGCCCTGCGATGGACTGGCGACCTGTCCAGGGTGTACTCCTGCCTTTCGCCCAATGTATGCTGGGATAGGCTCCAGCCCCCCTGCGACCCTGTTCAGGATAAGCGGGTTAGGATAATGAATGAATGAATGAATGAATGAATGAATGAATGACTCCGGATGTGCGTTTCCCATACGGGAAGCAAGCAGTCCGGCACGGCAGACTAAACCGCTAGAGACAGATCCCGAAACGAGGCGCGGCTCTGCCTGGCACTCTCCCGCCGTTTCCGCGCCACAGCGACCGTGCGCCGGAGGCTTAAACGCGGGAGAGCGCGTGGAGGCGACATGCGTTCCCGTGTTAAAACGCAGGAGATAAATCACTCGGCTCTGCGGGGCGCGTGTTACGCCCCCCCCTCCGTTCCCCTCCGTTCCCCCTCCGCCGCCCGCTAATGAAACCCCTGCAGCCTCAGCTTTCAGCCGGGATCTCCCGCCGTCCCCACCGCCGCACCTGCCTGTTTCCGGCACTTTCTCCACATCACATTACAGGCCTAACCAGAGCCTGCGCAACTTCATCCACACGCAAGTCATATGTTAGTATGGAAGGTGGCGCGTGAATTAATTAATGGTAAAACAATGTGTTTATTGTGGTTAAGAGTGCTACGTGTGTCGGTTACAGTATGTTGTGTATTGTATTACGATGCTCATATTGGTTGTTTATTTAGTCGGCCATTGTCTGTGATCGTTTCTGCTCTACCGAAACCAGGGCTTTCACAACACTACATTAGCATTCTTAACCTGAGCGACTTACAACAAAGTGCATAACCATAACCAGGGACAAGTTGGCTGAAAACCCGAGAGGGAAGTATAGTTTCAAGGTATGACCACGAGGATAAGAACTTGGGCCTTGTAGATTAATCTGATAACAATAAAAAAACATTTTAGCAAACACAATGCTGGTAATAATGAAATTATATACTTATGCAGGAACAACAAACACTAACAGTATGTGCATATGTACAGCATGTGTGTAGAGTGTACTACCCTCTCAGAAATAAAGGTACGAAAAGTGCCTACAAAGGTACAAATGCTTATCACTGGTACCCAATAGGTCATCAAATTGTACCCCTAGCCAGCAATAAATAACACATTTTTACCTTTTTTGTTGGGAAAATGTACACATTTGTACCCCTGTAAAGAGAACTTTACTGTACTTTCAGTGTGCATTTTGGGGAATTTGATCCTTGAAGAACAAAACTATATCTCCACTTTCACTTTATTTCTGAGAGTATACCAACTAGGATTGCCAGGTGGCCTGGTTTTCGACAGAAATGTCAAACCTTTTGTGCGTCAATGACTCCCCTAGTGTGGGAGAAAGATCCCCCCTCCCTGTCAGTTAGGAGAGGACCCACCAGTCCAACATATCCCAGCATTGTACGCGGGTACACTTCCAGTTGTGTACTTTGGGTTTTCTTGTTTTGACTAAATCTGGCAACCCACTACCTACTGATGTGATTTTAAACGGGCGCTGCTACAGAGAGAAGGCTCATGGGAATTATGAGGTGCTGGTAAAAACGTGTATTCCCTCCGCTGGTTGTTAAAAACCTGCACCCAAAGGATATACAGCCACACACACACGGGAACACAATGCACTGCTACTCCTGGTGACATTCAGCATCTGGGAGAAGGTACACCTGTTAAAACAATTAAACGTATTTTCGAAAAGAAAGGCTAGAGGGAAGGATGAGAGAGGGAATGGGGGGGAGCGGGAACAATAGGATGGCGGTTAGACGGAGTGTGTTTCCGTAACCTTGCAGGTATTGATGTATGCAGCTTGTCTGTGGTGCTGACTTGATGGTAACTTTGCCGATCTCTAGCTACTGTTGTTTGCTTGCCATGTTAAATGCGCTGTCACATTGCTTTTTGTCTTGTCTTTATTATTTTATTCTATGTGTATCTGTTCCTATTGACCTTTTTTGTAGGTGTTTTTTAGTTTGTAATTTGTCATGTTTTTGAAAAACAATAAAAAATATAATCACAAAGAAATTTACTGTCACTCTCTGGAAGCATTACATTTACATTACATTTTATTTAGCAGACGCTTGTATCCAAAGTAACATACAAAACGCATATTAAGGTCATAGAACACACAACCTAACAGGAAAGGTAAGGTAGAATTCACATATGATCACCTAAAGCAGGTAGGCCAAGTCTAACTACGATACTACTGACTACAAGACATCTACAACTTGAGGAACTACAGAACTGAATCAATGAAGTCTTAAGATTAAGGTACAAAAAATACCAGGGGCTAAAGATAGGCAGGTGAATGTGGCAAATGAAGCTGAAAAGGAGAGAGGAAAAGGTAGAGCAAACGAGGGAGAGAGAGAGAAAAAGAAAACAACCAGAGGCGATAACACCATGGAGACTGGGGTAGGCGGACTCACGAGAAGCGCGCCGGCATGCAGAGACGCCTCTTTGATCCGCGTGGCATCAAAACAAGCCCTCCCCCCGGGGCTTGCTGATAATTATTTCGGTTACCTGTCCAATTATTTAAACAAATACGCCTCATGCTCGGCCCTGTGCTGGGATGGAGTCGTCGTAGCTGCGCGGATCTTTAAAAATCGATTCATCCCCCCCCTGTCACGGACTGGGGAACCTGCGGGGGCTCCGATCCGGGGATGGGAATCGAGCGGTGAGAGGGGCTCTCGGCGCAGACGATAAGCGCGGGGAACCGCACGCGGCGAACGGGAGAGGCGTGCGTCTGCGACGCGCCGAACGCACGTCTCCGCTCAATCGGGCCGCTCGAGGGGGACCTCGGCTCCGCTTCCATCGACGCTTTTCCATTTATCTTCCAATTACGCGTCCTTGTTCAGTTTTTCTTCCCCACACAAAATCACCAATCGTCCAAGCATGCCCACCGTCACTGTAAAGCGCTTCACGTACACTGTGTTACACATCGGCCTGTTTAGCGTTGTAATTGGCTGAGAGACATTCCAAAGAGTGGCCTTATCTCAGTCTGAACTTAGCAAAACCTTGTTGCCGATTTGGCAATGCTTGCGTTTTGTTGATTCATTGTATCAGAAATATTACAAACTCATAACCTAGCTACTCTTAGGAAGGCACTGCTTTCCGTGTATCATTGCATAATTACCCTGCTGAAAACTCAAGCTACCAGTTAACCAGCAACCAGCTCAGACAAGCTAGCAGCATTAGCAGGTTGACCAGCTCATACCCAGCTCAACCAGCTTTATGACCAACTTGGCCATGCTGGTTGACCAGCTCATACCCAGCTAAACCAGTTAATGACATAGCTGGATTTTACAGTAGGGTAGTCACGAAAGGTTATGGATGAATGCATATTTGACTCCAGGCAGTGTCTCTGTCTGAACTCTGCACCCCACTGTTTAAACACCTTGCCTAGCTTATGCTTTCAAAACAGGTGACTGTCATTTATTTGCAATTGATACACAACCTTGTTCATTTGTTCCTGAAATTGCATCTTCCGCTCTGCTGCCAAGGTTGTTTAAGCATCTGCTATCGGATATACACGTAACGCTCACGGCTGGGCTGTAATTTGACTACCGACCCTCCGATTCTCTGGAGGTCTCCATGAACAAATAAATATTCTTTAGAGAGTAGGGATATGTCTCACCCACTTTCATTCTTAGCCATCAAAGCAAAGGACTTGCGTCCGGAGGGTGTTCGGTCTTATCTGAAAAGGGCCGGTGTGGGTGCAGGTTTTTGTTTTAGCCTGGCACTAGCCAAGACACCTGATTCAGCTAACTAACTAATTATGGTCTTCAATCAAGACCCTGATAAGTAGAAGCAGGTGTGTTTATGTCGAGAGAATACAAACACCGGCACCCACAAACTGGCCCTTTTGGGATAAGATAACACCCCTTGTGTGTCTCATAAGGCTAAAGCAGCATGATTCAGTCCTTCTCTTGGAGATTTACTGTCCATTTCAACCCTAATTTGGCACACCACATTCTACTAATTAGAAGCTGAACAAGTTATCTGGCTGTTGAATGAGGTGTGCCTTGTTAGGGTTGGAATGAAAACCTGCAGGATGGTCAATCTCCAGGAACAGGGTTGGGCAGCCCTGGTCTAGTTGTTGAGTGAGGTGTGCTTTGTTAGGGTTGGAGTGAAAACCTGCAGGATAGTCGATCTCCAGAAACAGGGTTGGGCAGCCCTGCTCTTGCTGTTGAATGAGGTGTGGTTTCTTAGGTTTGTAGTGAACCTACAGGCCAGTCGACCTGCAGGAACAGAGCAGGATAACTCTCTATCAAATAATTGGTTTTCTTTATAGTTTTATTTCTTTAAGGTACGCTATGGAGTAGTATTAAATGATGACTTTGACCGCATAGACAGTGCCCTGTACAAATCTCCCACACCTCAGCATAGTGTATTCCACAGAGGAAGGGTTTCGGTGGGAAGGTTTGCCTGCGTCTTACTGTGCCCGATTGCTTCCTCTAATGGGAGCCAGCAGCTCAACTACGCTAATTGAACATGAAATGTACTCTTCTGATTCACTGACTGTGTGACCGTACAGCTGGGTCCATGCACTGCAGAGGGAAGGGAGATGACATCTGGCAGCACACTCTCTAAAGAAGAACACTGTCTGCTCTCTGCCACAATCACCGAGACTGTCACCGTGATGAAACGGACCCATGAATATACAGTACAGCCTTCCAAAAATAGATTAAAAAAAGGAGCAAGGTTAAAAAGAAAGGTAGCGGAAAAACACGACACACCCGGAAAGTGTCCGGGACATGCTCACACAAAGGAGCGCATACACACATACATAGGTGCACACACACAGGCACACACACACAAAGGAGTGTGCTTATACGCAAACACGCACACACACGTACGCAC
Organism: Conger conger; assembly: GCF_963514075.1. Classification (NCBI taxonomy): domain Eukaryota; kingdom Metazoa; phylum Chordata; class Actinopteri; order Anguilliformes; family Congridae; genus Conger; species Conger conger. Next base: position 11,194,837 of record NC_083771.1, read on the forward strand.
GCACAGGTACGCACGCACCTACAAACAGAATCGCGCACACGTACATACAACTGCAAACAGAATCACACACAGGTGCGAACACACACACACATAACAACAAGCTTTGGCCATTCTTCAGTCCAGGTGCTGCTAGTTAACCTTTGCCGGAAGTTTCCAAAGACAGGCCTGTTCGCAGTCACCCCTGTTTTTCTGCTCCTCTGACGGGGAATGCAGAACATCTGCTTATGTCTCCCGGGACTAGGTCTCTGGCATTCTCCCCAGAGATTCTTACATTTTTTCTTTCTGTTTTCTTTTTTTTTGGCTAGGCCAGCCTAAATCCTCTCCAGAAAAGCAAGGCTTCCCAGACTCGCTGACCTCGTTTTATTCTGTTTTCTTTCTTCCCTGGAACGGCTCCGTGGTCTGAGCGTGTACTTATCCATCGCCCAACTGATGAGCACAGGCTGGGACCCGAAAGAGCCGTCGCTTCGCAGAATTTGTCAAACCCAGAAATAAGACCAGGGAATTAAGAAAAAACGATATATTTGCATACGCTGGCACACACACACACAACACACACAAACAGACACACACCTCACGAACACACATACAGGCACACACACACACAGACGTACACACATACAGACAACCACACATACCACTCACATACACACACTCCCACACTCACACACACAGAAACAAACAAACACTTTGTTTTAATTCCCTGGTCTTCTCATTTCTGGGTTTGACAAATTCTGCCAAGCTACGGCTCCTTTTGGTCCCAGCCTGTGTTCATCACTTAGGCAATGGAACTAAAGCCTCGCTCCATCACTTTAGTGTCGTTCGTAAGGTGGGGACTCGCGATACAGAGGCAAATGCACACAGTTTGCGCGCAAAACATAAATCAGAGGAACCAACTGGGACAACAAGCAGATGGTGGAGAAAATAAAAGCTTGTCCTTGCTGGTGAAACACTGTATAGCTAAGCACATTCACTTACACTATACAGCTCATGTGTAAAAGCAGAAGGAAATGGGCAACTCAAAATGAAAAACAGCAACAATAATAATAAACGTAATTTCTTTATTTTATTTTTTCTTTTGCTTGACTTCAGAGATGTTGGGCCCAATCATTCCGCTGTTTCTCTGTAAGAAGTCAGGCTCTGGTTTCCTGGTTTTACAACTTCTGTTTCCCTTTCTCTTCATCTGCCAACTAACAGGCAGCATTACCGTTAGCAGTAGCATTACCGCCCTCCGCTCAAAGAGTCCCTGCCGAAGCCTGCCTCGCTCCCCTAATGACTAGCAATCCTGAGAAGGAGCGTGGAGATCGGAGCGTGGAGATCGGAGCAAACGACGCATTCAACCCCCCCCCCCCGGCCCCCAGCCGTCATCAAGCAACACCACTGACTGCTGGGGACCTTCTCCTGTAATGTGCAGTTACTTTCATTCTGGTCCCCTATCCTATCTTCTTTCTGTGCAATGAAAGGGACGCGTGCAGTCTGTCCGTAATGGGCCTTTACACACACACACACACACACTCACACACATGCACACGCACACACACACGCACACACACACACACACACACACACACTCACACACACACACGCACGCACACGCACACACGCGCACACACACACACACACACGCACACACACACACAGACGCACACACACACACACACACACACGCCACTGTCTGCTTCATTCTTTCTCCGCTATTCCATCCGCTGAAACGACTTGATAGTCCTGGATGCGTTTCAGTGGCGTGATTGGCCCGGCCTTAAGAGCCCCCTCGGTCATCATTTCCATTCTGGTCTCTCACATCTCCACCAAAATAATAATAATTTGGGAGAGATTTCAGAGACGGGCTTGGCTTCGGTTTCCAGCAGATGCAATCCAGACAAACCAATTAAAATGGAGAAAGAATCGGAGAATGAAAGCCAGGAGCTGGCCGATTCTTTCCGAGGAGGGAGTCAGAGCCTCCGGTCATGTTAAAGCTAGTTGCAACTGTCGGAAAAAAATGTCAAACCGAGCCATAAACATTATCGCTTTCAATGAAACAAAAGGCAGTTCATTGTGAGTACGCTGTCCTGTCTTCGGTTAGCTGTTTTTCATTCCGTCATTTTGGACACCAGTCTGATTATCTGCTTCGTGAAAAGGCGGCGGCATATTGTGTTTCTTTTGGAAAATGACCCGCTGAATTATAGAGAGAAAATGTCACTGTCTCACACAATAGCAATTAATTTTGCCTTCAGCACAACCCTGGCATAAGTTTTCTTTTTTCTGCACAAACACAATTTGCGGAGTTCTCAAATCAATGCATTTAACTTGACAATCTAAGCTTGTAAAAAAAAAAGAGAGAGACTTTATTGTCATGTCAACATTAAACACAAATGAAAATTGAATCCAGCATTATTCAGAACTAGTTTGTAGTTCACTTTTAACTGTGACACTGTCATTTTCGCAAGTCTTTCTTGTGTTACGTTGGTTGCCATGATGTCAATTTTTTGCTGTGACAGTACTGCCATTAAATCTCAAGCCTATTATTTCACAGCAAGAGTGGGGAAATTATGATTCACTATTAAAGGATCGCGAGTTCTGTCCTTCTCCTTCAGAACAATGTCACAAATCAAATAACAGCAGTCACTCTATGTATGTACTGAGCCCTATCAACGTTAACCAAATGCTGCAAGACCACATTCCACACAGCATTGCATCTCTCAATTTATTCCCATTCTTCTGCAAACTGTAAAACATTTAAGTCTCTAATAATGAGAAGGTACTAACCATGTTCCTTCTCAAACAAAAGACAAAAAGTAAGTCATTTCTTTGTCGAAGAATATACAAATATAAAAAATATAAATAAGAATATACAAAAGAATATACTAAAACATTCAACTGTGTATGTGTGTCTGCCTGCTACCCTCAACTACTTCCTGTTTAAATGAGACAATATTTCCAGCCTTTACCATTCTCCTACATTTTGTATTCCCCAGAGCTCAATGGTCTTTTTATATCCTGCAGGCATTGACCATGGGACAGAGCATTCGTTTACAAAGCACGTCAAACTCCCAGCCCAAAAGAGGATTACGGCGGGTAAGAATGCGCGCATAACACTGAATATGCATAATGCAAACACACCCGACGCTGTGTGCTTTACCTACAGCAACAAACGCACAAGAGCAAATGCTTGTTTAGGGCCTTCTGAAAGATGGAGTCGTCTCCCCTGAATTATTCAACAGCAGGATTTCTCCCTGCCACAGGAGAGTGTTGTGTTCCTATAAACGCTCGGGAAATTCACAGGCTTCTCGTCGAGACGCTGCCGATACCTGCGTTTTGTTTTCAGACCTGAGTTTCTTCCGCACAATTTAGTTATTTCTGTGCTTTTGTGCGTTATGGTTCAATGTCATTCATACGCCAATCCCATCCAAACTTCATCTTAAAATATTAGCTGAAAAGCTCCAGAGGAACGCTTGGGGGGGTTTTTTTTACAGAAAATGAAGAGACTGCTGTTCGTCAGCGCTCTCAGAAGAGTCATCTGAACTGCGGCTCGATCTACCGAGGTAATTAAAACAAAAGCGAGGGGTTGTCACAAACATGGGAAAATTATGTGCTGTGAACGTGATGGAATTGGTGCTGCGCGAACACCGGGGTTTGAAATCTTAGCTGGCTGAGAAAAACACCCCGATTTACAGATTGTGTTACTGAGCGAATGTGCTGTGTGTCTGCATCAGTGCTGCACTGAAGCCTGGGAGAGAACTTCAGCAGCACGAAGCTGTGCTCCATCACATAACATAAAGCCTTGCTCTGTAACGCAATGCTAATACCACAAAGCCAAGCTCAGTAACACAATGTTAACACAAAGCCACGCTCCATAATGCAATGCTAGCAACACAAAGCCATGCTCTGTAATGCAATGCTACTACCACAAAGCCATGCTCTGTAACACAATGCTCCTAATACAAAGCCATGCTCTGTAACACAATGCTCCTAACACAAAGCCATGCTCTGTAACACAATGCTAACACAAAGCCATGCTCTGTAACACAATGCTCCTAATACAAAGCCATGCTCTGTAACACAATGCTACAAATACAAAGCCATGCTCTGTAACACAATGCTACAAATACAAAGCCATGCTCTGTGTCACAATGCTACAAACACAAAGCCAGGCTCTGTAATGCAATGATACTAACACAAAGCCTTGCTCTGGGTCACAATCCTAACACAAAGCCTTGCTCTGTGTCACAATGCTAACACAAAGCTTTGTTCTGTGTCACAATGCTAACACAAAGCCAGGCTCCATAATGCAATGCTACTAACCCAAAGGCATGCTCTGCGTCGCAATGCTAACACAAGGCCATGTTGTGTAAAGCAATCCTAGCAACACAAAGCCATGCTCCATAATGCAATTCTACTACCACAAAGCCATGCTCAGTAACACAATGCTAGCAACACAAAAAGCCATGCTCTGTAACACAATGTCAGCAACACAAAGACAAAGTCGATTGGGCCGTGAGATACCTCAGGTAGTACAGGTGATCTTTCATAATGCGGGATTAAGAGCATAGGCTCCCTAAGGATGTGTTTTAGAAGTTAAAAACATTCATTTCTTTCCCCATCACAAAACCAAAAAATAAGATATAATTTGGCCAGCTTGTTTCTACGGCAACCGCTCACCCCAGTTCGGCCCAACTGCTCCTTGGCAGGTTAACGTTGCATATCAATCCTGGAACTCATGATTGAGAGACTCTGTCAAGACACTGTGAGTGGAATTAATAGAGATTTTTTCAGCCATTCAAGCAATTTTTTATTTCATGACCAAAGTGCCCAAAGTCCATTTTAATGATTATGATATAACAGGAAGGTTGTACATACATTATGTAAATTATGTATTCCAGAAACCTTCAGGAAACATGCATGCATTAATATTATGTAACTTATCGCATGCATAATTAATAGGCGCATGCACTGTATTAACTGTTAGAACGTTAGCATAACCTATATTCTGTAAAACCTTATCAAACATTACATGACACATCATGTCCCATGTGGTCGACCCTGCGTCCTAAATACTCACACACATGCATGTGACTGATGCCGTGATGTCATGATGTGGATGTTAAACATGGTTCAGGAAGACTTAGGGGACATGCACTCCCTGTGTAGTGTGACCAGCATTGCCACCCTGTTACTTAATGTGACAGCAAATGGAGTGTGACAAGGTAGATGTCATGTATAAAACCCCTAACCTCCCCCCAATGTAGTTGCTCAAGGCTGATATTTAAAGGTACAGTAAGTAAGAATTTTGTGTTGAAACATTGTTACAAGACCATTGTAAATGCCTTCCTATCATTGAAAAAGGCTCACTGACATGTTGACTCACCCTCTGCCTGTGTTTATAGTCCTTAAATTCGGGTTTCAAAATATGCAGTTGATGGACCGACACTGTACACTGTACACAGCTGTACAATAATTCAAGCTCATTGGTTAAAAATTGGTTGTAATTGGGGGTCTACATCAGCGTGTTCACGGAGTGTGTGCTGTGGTTTGATGGTGTTTGTTGCTGCAATTCCTCTGTTGACTTTTATAAGTCCTTTTATAAGCCCACTCACATCCCCCTTCACACAGGCTGAGTGCTTGGCTCCTTTTGTGGACGGTTTACATGGTTAGTTTAGGGATCATCAAATCCCGGTCCTCAAGGTCAGTCTAAGAACTGCTGGTTTTCCATCCTCCCTTTGGGAGTGTGAATCAGTAGCACTAATTGGTCAGGTAACTTCCAGGGAGGAAAGTAAACCAGGGCCGAATTTGGATTTGAGGACCAGATTTGAGGATGGCCGGTTTATGTGATTGGTTCCAGGGCTCAGAGCAGCCTGTCATAAGAACAGCACGTATGACTTCCCAGCTTTTGCCAAGCTCTTTCGGCAGTTGGGTTTAGCTGGACAATGGAAGAAAACAAAAATGCTTTGTCAAGTGTGGCTCCATTAATCGTCCAATCAGCAGTGATTCAGGAGCCCTGCCCAATCCACAAATCTTTTGGCCGTATCACTGCCACAGTAAAACACACTGTGAACTGGCACTCCACTCTTCCTTCACAGGAATGCAGCCTGTCACTACATATCCGTGTCGGATCTCCAGTAAGACGGCGGAGAGCCGGCGACCGAAATAACGATGATGTTTTCTGTTATTGACGGGAGGCTCGCGCAGTTCGCGGTACGTGCTCCTTTGAAAGTGACAGACTGAGCCCGTCTCCTCCTCGTTATTAGAAGAAACGGTACGGGAGACGGGCTGCAAAGGTCAGGAGAGGGGTTTGTAACAATGTCAGACCACGTCTCGACAGCGCGCTTCCTGTCGGAGTGGACGCACATGCCCTTCCGCTGACAGTTCAGTCGACGGAGTGAGGGTGCCTGTCGACTCCAACAAGCCAAAAGGATGTAGGAACCCCGATACTGATCTGGAGTCAGCCGGCTAGCTCAAGCAGGGAGCCTCATTAAACCCCGAAGGGCAGCACTGGGTGTGACCTTGGAACGCTCAAGGAGAATTTCCATGACTCTCCGACATCTTTGGGTTCAGGCAGAACTGGAACGCAAATCCTTTTGCCGCCAGGGACCGGAGACTCGACACGACGTCCTTCAGCTTTGAGAAAAGAAGATGGCTTCACATCCAGAATGCCTCAGGCAGCATATTCATTTTTCAGATGCAGGGAAGCTATCGAGAACGGATAAAGAAATGATGGAAGTATCTTGGGCCACTTAAAGAAGTCAGTAATAATGGAAAACATGGCACAAACAATTAGCAGCCCTTGCGGAAAATGTGCGACCATGTGTGGAGCAGGGAGAGCATCCATGATTTCGTTGAAGATTTCTGCGTTTAGAGTCTTGGGTCTCTCAAGGTGACAATGCCTCCGTGCACGGAGCAGGAATAGCTTGATGATTAGAGAGCATCCATGAGGCGCGGCCTTCATTCATCAGATCTGAACCCAATTAAGCCTTTATGGGCTGTACTGAAACAACCCCTGTGACTGCATTTCAGACCCGCCAGATAAATGTAACACCATTTTCTTCTGGAATATGGAATATTGGAGTCTGGCGGTCTCCAGCGGAATCCCATGTGGTAGTGAGATGCCACAACAATACAAAAACATAACGGTCCACAAAAGAACAAAAGAGGCAAAAATGCAATGTAATTTTCTATTGCATGTCAATTACTGACAGCCGTTTGCATTCCTCCCCAGGCATATTCCAAGTCGACGGTAAACTTATCGTACCCAAATTCCACTTTTATTCCGGCACCGGGTAAAACTTTAAACATTGCGACAGCTTCACGCTCTACCCTTGGTGACATGCAATCTTTGCGACTATATATAGTGAACCGCCATACGCATGGACCCCATTACCTGTTATGGAGCACCTCATCTGATATTCTCCTATTTCCATCTCCATCCATCTATCACGCGTCAAACATCTTTTATCATTCCTCGGTCTATTTTAGGTCAGTCCTCAGTTCTCTGACACCGCCTTGGTTTGCGTGTTCGTGCGAACGACGTCAACACGCCGTGGCGGAACGGTGTGCAGTCGCTCACGGCTGTCAGCCGAAATACGAAATGGCTCGATGTTCCCTCAACGTTCTGCCGTTCGGTTTTTGTGCTGAGACATTTGTTTCAGATGTCAGGAAACTGGACTGAAAGTTTGGGCAGGGTGCTGCAGCCGGTTTGAGCACACGATTAAACGGTATACATTACATTTACATTTTTGTCATTTGGCAGACGCTTTTAATCCGAAGTATAGTATACTGACAGAAGGAGTGTCTTTCCAAAAGCAAATTTGCAATTCAACCACACTCTACTTTGTGAATATTCATGGTCTCATTGCACGACTCATCCCAGTGAAGACTAGCTGGTGATGGCTTTCGAGTCCCTGCGCTTCTGTCCCTTACGAGACTGGAATTTAGGATGACGAGTTCTTAGACAGCAAAGCCACCTGTCTCAGCCAGTTTTCACGGGAAAGGTCACCCCGCTCCTGCATGAGATGCAATCTTTCTATCAGACACTCTCAGTACACAATTAAAAGGTTCTGCTCCAACGTAACCTCAGAAACCAGAACTGTCAATGCCATCTGGCTTAATATATACAACCCAAACATGCAGACTTATGATGAGAGACCATACTGTAAGTGGAATTAAGCTTCTAATGACTTCTAGTACACACAGTAATTCAATTCCGTGCTGTATGCAAAATAGGTTTTCAAGGAAACAAACAGACAATTTGTCAGGATTTTGACTAGGTATTGAGTTCACTAAATAACTACGCAATCGTTCTCGCAATTACATAGCAGTTTGCTTTGTTTTGTTTCCATTTAGTTTTATCCATTCTTCAAATTTCAGGGATCACGGAATGTGCTTGTACAAGGTGAGGCCCACAGGGGGCTCGACTGAAACATGAAACATCCCCCCTAAAGATCTCCACAGAGGAGCGCTCCAAGCGCATCAATGCCGATCACGTTTTTCTCTCGACTGTCACGGAACCTTCTGGGCTGGCTTATCTCAAGAGCATGTGGAGAAGCTGCTCTCCCGGTGATTGAAGATTTGTTTGAGCCTTCTTGACACGTCACATTCAAAATACTAAATCTGAGAGAAAATAAAGTTACTCTGGATCTCAAAGAGAGGAGACAGGCGGGAACAGTGTGGTTCAAGGGCATTACTCAGTGCAATATATTCATCCCAGGGAAGCACGTTCTTTTAAAGATAAATTACACCAATTTAGCAGAGAGCGTTCACAGCCTGGATCTTTATAATGGTAATGTATGTCTTTGACAAAGTTGTTGTTTATGAAAAGGTGGGAAACAAAATAAACTGCTTACCTACCGTATGGCACTCAACCTTCAAGATGGCAGTTTGATTGATGCCTCAACGAATCATGTGCTTAGATTCTTAGGTTCCCACAGACAATCCCACAATACATCTCTGTTATGTGAAATGTTGCGTTTTCAATTTTAATTATGCAGACCCTTTATAATTCCTCTCAGTAAATCCTCAGCATCCATTTCCTCAAGGAACTCAATGACTTGCTCATTTCTGAGAATGACAGGCAACTCACCCCTATGACAAAAATGTTATATGGTCTCCAGCACTGTTATGACAGTATCAAGGGACAACATCACAATGATTATCTAGGTTCCCTAGGGTAAAATCCAGCTATGCCAGCTTGACCAGCTTGAAAACTGAGCTGGTCTAGCTGGTCTTCCTGGGCATGAGCCGGTCAACCATCATGGCCAAGCTGGTCATGAAGCTAATCTAGCTGGGTATGAGCTGGTCAACCAGCTTGTCTGAGCTGCTAGCTGGTTTCAGCTGGGTTACTTAGACTAGCATATGATCCATTCTGTCTGCCAATGAAATGGGAGAAGATGTAATTTGCTCATCATGACAATTCAGAATCTAAATCAAAGGGCGCCTTGGTGGAACAGGAATTAAACTGGACTGAACAGATTAATGGAAGACGTTCATCAGGGTGGTACAGTAGTTGGTATTGATAGAAAAATACTTCAGCAGGCTCAAAATGTCTGCCTGCATCTTCGACACAACCCCAAATATTTCAGCTGAGTCGCAAACCAAATGAATACACACAGGGCTGCCCCACAGCTTACTGAACTGGGGAAATTTAAAAAAAATTCTTCTTTCTAGGAGAAGTGGATGGAGTGGGAGGGGGGCAAGGGGGGAGAGGTGCATTCATGGACCGAGTGGAGGCGCTGTTGCCATCCTCTCTTGGGTCTTATCTAGCGAAAGAGACCCCTGAAAGAATTTCCATTTTATCCCCATTATGTGTGGGCCTGAACCACACTGGGGCAGCCTGTAGTCTAGTGGCTAGTTACTTGACTGGAACCCAGAAGGTTGGTGGTTCAAGCCCCAGTGCAGCCATAATAAGATCTGTGCAGCTGTTAAGCCCTTCAGGAAGGCCACTAACGCAACATGCTCAAGGGGGTATTGGCCCCTGCTTAGTCAAATCAACTTTAAATGTCTTTGGATAAAACCGTGAGCTAAATAACCGTAATGTGATGTAATGCAATGAATACACTGGCTTTGTACCATGTGTCCTTGTGCCACCACAGCAAGCGCACACATTTCAATTCCTGTGTCAAAACCCTTGACATCACAGAGCTGAACGGATCTATTTTTTTTTGTAATTAAAGTCTCTGCGGAACGAGGACCAGTAACTACCAAGCCGACCTAAATATTAGACGTTTTTAAGTCCCTCTCGGCCTCACAAGGGCAGACTCCTATCTGTTCTAAGAATCCAGCTCCGCAGCAAACACAGGCTGTCGAGGAAAGGGGATTTCCAAACGTGTCTCCGCCTAGTCTACCTTTCAGCAAGAACCCACCCGCCCCCACCCACCCCATCCCATCCTCCAAACTTATCATTTTCAGGCATTACCTCAGAAGTCCCCTGGATTTAGAATCAGCTCTCTCCCCACCTCACCTTCCTCTGCAGCACTACCCCTCTCTATCAGCATGAAAGAGAGGAGCCTCGTGCAATTTCCCACCTGTAAAAGGCCTTTCCCCTGTTCTCCGATCATGCACCGACAAGATTAAAAACAGCTGATTTCTTTTCTCCCAGCGAAAGCGGAGACGGAGAGAACAGCGCTGGGTAATTACTGTTAAATCAAGCGAGCGGGCCTTCCAGCCCAGGAGAGTCTCCTTGCGAGTCTCGGCAGGTGAAACCTAACGCCTGATTCTCTCCACACTTTCCGCTTCGCTGATGTCGCGGTTTAAAGTTTAGTTTCACTTTTACAAAATCATTATAATAATAAGCCCTGCTGAAAAAAAAACTGTTCAAGCTAGGTTTTTAAACAGCTGTTAGCTGGTTGACCAGTTCAGACCAGCTCCATGCTCAACGTGGTTTTACCGGCTCAAGCTATGTTTTGAAACTGCTGTTAGCTGGTTGACCAGTTGAGACCAGCTCCATACTCAACATGGTTTGACCATGGTTTTGAAACAGCCGTTAGCTGGTCATTTCAAGCTGTTCATAGCCGGATATAACACCAGAGATGATAACAATAATGACCAGGGCTGAATAAGACCACTCTCCCACTTCCTGAGTTTCACCAGCCTCCACTCTTTGAAGTTTTATGTCGAGGCGCATCTGAAAAGAGGCTGAATTTAAGACACAATAGAACAGGATCAAGAGCTTTCCTGCTGCAATAGGTACCGGGAGAATAAAAAAAAAACTGCCGATACAAACAGTACCGGGGTCAGCCGACTGCTCCATGGCAGACTGCAATCCCAAAAGAAATTAAAATACGCCCCATTAAAATACATCTATGTGGGCGTGATTTTCATGCTAATTTCTGGCTGATGGTCTGAAATGAGGTGCTCAACAAAATCATTTTCATAATTATCCTTTTAAGAAGTATTACACATTTTAACCATCTTTAACCATTAAAAAGTCCATTGACAATACCCTATATTTCCCTACACAACTACCTCAAAAGCTTGGGCCGCAATTAAAAATATGCATAATTTGCAATAACTCCTAGTTATTCATTATTGAAACGACACATTTTTATTTGTGTGTTGTTCATTACTGTTCTTTATGCAAAATAGACATTATGTATGTAAGAGAATCTGATGCATTGGATTGAGTTTGCTAACCAGCTGTTTCATCTCATCTGAAACAACAGATATTTAAAACTACTGCTTTATAAATGATTGTAAAGTAAAGTTTAAGTTGTGACAGATGTACTGTAGGTGGCTAGCCAGTGTGTTCCATCTGGTCTGAGCAATAGACTGAAATCCAAACAAGCTTCTTTGCATTGTTTCCGATAGCTTAAATGTCAACTCTGATCTACCCTACCTACCCCCCCCCCCCCCCCCCCCCCCAATTACCTGCCCTCCATTTCCTATGGTTGCAGTCTTTATACATTTTATATATATATAACCTTTTTAACTTATGATGACCGTTCACTGGAGTGGGGGTCACTGGACCAGAAATTCTTGTAATGCAATAAATACATAATGATATGTATCATACGAGTGTTTCTGATTAATCAAGTGATGAGTAATATTACTAATATAAAAAACAAACATGTTGGGGAGGAAATTGATTTCAGAAATATACGATTCAGTGCCAGTCAATAATAATAAAAAATGATGCCTATTGGTCTGTTGAGAGAGGCTGGGGTTGATTGCACAGACATGTTTGTAATGTTTTGGATGCAATGGCTCAACATAGCTTCCAATACACATACTGTACAAAACTGTCAGCAGTGACACACAGTACACACACACAGGCAAAAATGCACAAGCATGCATGTACAGTACTGTGCAAAAGTTTTAGTAAAATGAGAATGCTTTCAAAAATATAAATGTTAATAGTTTATATTTATCAATTAAGAAAATGCATGAACAGAAGAAGAGTATGAACAGAAGAAAATTCTCAGTCAAATCAATATTTGGTGTGACCACCTTTTGCCTTCAAAACAGCATCAATTCTTCTATGTATGCTTGCACACATTTTTTGAAGGAACTTGGCTGGTAGGTTGTTCCAAACATCTTGGAGAACTAGCCACAATCCAATTCTGTGGATTTAGGCAGCCTCAAATGCTTCTGTCTCTTCATGTAATCCCAGACAGACTCGATGATGTTGAGATCAGGGCTCTGTTGGAGCCGTACCATCATTTCCAGGACTCTTTGTTCTTCTTTACGCTGAAGATAGTTCTTAATGACATTGGCTGTATGTTTGGTGTCATTGTCCTGCTGCAGAATACATTTGTGGCCAATCAGATGCCTTCCTGATGATATTGCATAATGGATAAGTATATGCCTGTATTTCTCAGCATTGAGGAGACCATTCATTCTGACCAAATCTGACCAAATGCAGAAATGCCGCCCCAAACTTACAAGGAACCTTCACCTTGCTTCACTGTTGCCTGCAGACACTCATTCTTGTACCGCTCTCCAGCTCTTTGGCGAACAAACTGCCTTCTGCTACAGCCAAATATTTCAGATTTTTGACTCATCAGTCCAGAGAACCTGCTGCCATTTTTCTGCACCCCAGTTCCAGTGTTTTCGTGCATAGTTGAGTCGCTTGGTCTTGTTTCCACGTCGAAGGTTTCTACAGTGCACCCACAAGTCCACGTCCAATTCTTCCATGAAGACCACTTCTGACCAGACTTCTCCGCACAGTAAATGGTTGTACCTGGGTCCCACTGGTTTCTGCCAATTCTGAGCTGATGGCACTGCTGGGCATCTTCTGATTGCAAAGGGAAGTAAGCATGATGTGTCTTTCATCTGCTGTACTACGTTTCCTTGGCTGACCACTGCGTCTACAGTCCTCAATGTTTCTTTGTACTTCTTCAACAGAGCTTGGACAGCACATCTGGAAACCCCTGCCTGCCTGGGAGAGACCTTGCTGATGTAGTATAACTACCTTGTGTCTTGTTGCTGTGCTGTCTTGCCAGGGTGTATGACTTTTGACATTAAACTGTCTTCAGCAACCCCACCTTGGAAGCAGAGTTTGGCTGTTCCTCACCCAGTTTTAACCCTCATACACAGCTGTTTCTGTTTCAGTTAATTATTGGGTTTCAACCGACATATTCAATTGATGATCATTAGCTCCTGTTTGGTATAATTGGTTAATCACACACCTGACTATATGCCTACAAAATCCCTGACTTTGTGCAAGTGTACCGAGAAGAATTTATGCTGGGTTGAAGGCAAAGGGTGGTCACACCAAATATTGTGATTTGATTTAGACTTTTCTTCTGTTCGCTCACTTTACATTTTGTTAATTTATAAAAAATAAACTATTAACATTTTATTTTTGAAAGCATTCTTACTTTACAGCATTTTTTCACGCCTGCCTAAAACCTTTGCACAGTATTGTATGTACACATGCACACAGGCACTCACATACACACACAGGCACACACACACACACAAACACAAGCATAAACACACACATACACAGGCACAAATGCACACGCACACACAGGCACATACACATGCACACACTCATACATACACACAGGCACACACATACTCACAAGCACAAACACAAGCATAAACACACACAGGCACAAACGCACATATACACATACACACACTCACACAGGCACACACACACACACAGACACACACACACATGCACACACACTCCCAGACACACACACAGGCCATTTTGCACAGTTCCAGGTCAGCTGCATTGGTGTGCTCAATTACAACCAGGATGCAGAATTGTGCTTACTTCACACATTCTGAATTTACTCGGCATTTTTAATGGATGTACCACGGAAATTAAAAACATGCTATGCCCAACGGCTCTTAGAGAATATTGTGATTTACAGATTCACAAAAGAAGGGGGAGAGTTTATACAGAATGAAAAAGGCAGGCGTAGCATAGACACTGAGAAACTGACAGAGATTAATACAGACCAATGGCATACATCGAGGTGTCTGTTTTAAAAAATTGGCTTCTCACTACATTGCAGCAGTGCAGATAATTACATCTTTAATTAGGTTTAGTAATTGTGGCCTTCAGTGCAGTAGGTGGCACTAAACTGAGTCTACAGTACTTCTGTTTAACACTCACACAGCGCCTGCATAGGTACACACTAATCCTGCCGGTACAATGCGGCAGTAATATAATCCTTTACCTATAATATCATCCTTTACCTGTAATATAATCCTTTACCAGTAATATAATCCTTTACCAGTAATATAACCCTTTACCTGAAATATAATCCTTTACTTGTAAGAGTCACTCATGTAAAGAGAATACTGAGGATGAACACTGGCTTACAGGTAGATTTAAAGCAAGCCATGAAGTATCTGAAATGTGTGACTTACCAAGCCATGTGACTTTCTGCCCATTGGACCAACCTGATAAGCCAATGACGTTGGCTAAAGAAGTAGCAACAATCAAATTAATTTAATAGCTTCATTAAATGAATTTGATTTGTATCTTGGTTCTTGCTACTGCCTACAAGTTTGTTGGTTTCCCAAAAACATAGTTTTTAAGAGTTTAACTTTAATTCTTTTTTACCAGCTGAGAGGAGGCAAAAATCCCAACTAAACAGATGAATGCGTTCGTTTCAAGGTGAGCTGTGTCATAAAATGGCAGTGTGGGTTGATGATTGGAAAAGCGAATCAGACAGATCTAAGCTCTATCCGCGGCAGACGGATGCAGTGCAGGGGAAGAGTACCGCGCGGGAATGCTAATCGGCGCTCGCCAGCGCGTACGTATGAATACCGATGAGAGGGGGACCGGCGGGGGGTGGGGTAAGAGAATACGTCCAGTCAGCGCGGGCAAGGACAGACTCACCAGCACTGGGGAACAGGTGCGGAATCGGGGGAGGACGCAGAGGATGCTGGGTAAGAATGAGAAACAGGGTCACAATAGGGGGGTCCGTGGGAGGAGGGGCCTGGTCATGTGACGCTTTATCCCGGGCTTGAGTTTGTCCTTTTCCTCGGAGGTGGGTGGGTGGGGGGGGGGGGGGGGGGGCGGAGGGTTTGGGGAGTTCACCGTAGGACAAAGTTGCTGCTGTTGTCGCTGCTTGTCAGAAAGATTGAGGCGAGGGAGAGCTCGCGCTGCCGTTTACAGGAATGGAACTCAGCGGGGGAGCAGACGGCGGGTTTTGAAAGCCAGCTCAGGTTCGGCGGCGGGCGTCAGCGACCGGTCCTGCCTGGATGGGAGGCGAGTGCACAGTTTCTTCAGCTTTTATTTATTTTCTCTTCTCTCGAAAAACCTGGCATTCGCCTCCTCGCCGGGAAAGACTACGGCAACCGCATCCAGGAGCCAGCTGGCGGGGTCCCCTCCCCCGCCAGGAAGCCATTGTTTATTTATAATCCCAGCAGCCCCTGGGGCCTGGAGTGGGCTGGGCCCTGCTGCTGGGCCAGCGAAATAAGTCATTGCAGCTATATACAGTGCAGTTTACAGAGGGACGAAACTGCGTTACAATACACTGTATCTAAATGGAATGAAATTAAGAATTAAGTTACAAATACGTAATAATAATAAAATGAATAAATAAATTATATGTGAAATATGGTGTAGCAGCATGGAATAGTGGGTGGAGGTAGCGGCTTGGCCGTATTCACGTAAGTTAGGGTGATGCGGGTCAAGGCAGGCAGCAGTGTGTTAAGTAGCCTTACGTCTTGGGTGAAGAAGACGTTGCAGGGTCTGGCAGATCTTGCCCGTGTGCTATGGTACCTTTTCCCAGATGGCAGGGGGCATAAGTGACCATGGGAGAGGTGGGAGGGATCCTCAGCCATGCTGCGGGCCTTGTGCGTGTAGCGTTTGGTGTGAAAGTCTTGAATAGAAGGGAGAGGGACCCCAATGATCCTTTCAGCTGTCCTCACTATCACTGTGCTGCAGTTCCCATACCAGGTAGTGAGACAGCTGGTCGAGACGCTCTCGATGGTGCCCCTATAGAACGTAGTGAGGATGGGGGCGGGGGGGCTTGCTTTCCTGAGTCTCCATAGTGCGCTCTTTTGGCTAGACATGTGGTGTTGGTTTGAGGTCACCCTCAAACTTGGTGCTTTTCACCTTCTCTATGGTGGAGCCGTTGATGTGCAACAGGTAGTGGTCAGCGCGGGCCCCCCTGAGGTCAACAACCATCTCTTTTGTTTTGTCAACATTAAGAGAGAGGTTATTGTCGGGACACCATGTTTCTAGCCGCTCCACCTCCTCTCTGTATGCTGACTCATTGTAGCTGATGAGACCTACCGAGAACCTTCACGTCATCACTAAACTTGATGATGTGGTTTGAGCTTGGCAGAACAGTCATGGGTCAGCAATGTGAGCAGCAATGGACTGAGTACACAGCCCTGGGGGGCACCACTGCTCAGGGTGGTGCTGTTGGAGGTGTTGTTTCCAATCTGGACTGCCTGAGGTCTTTCTCCGTCATAAAGTCCAACATCCAGTCCCAGAGGGAGGTGTTCAAGGCCAGAAGCCCCAGCATTCCGATCAGCATCTGGGGGATGACCATGCTGAAAGCTGAACTGAAGACTACGAACAGCGTTCTCATGTAGGTGTTTTTGTTGCCCAGGTGGGAAAGTGCCAGATGAAGGGCAGATAAATAGTGTCAATGCAAACTGACAGGGGTCTAGGTTTTCATATGGCCCATAACAAGCCTCTCAAAGCAGTTAATTGTGATTGGAGTGAGTGCTACAGGGTGATAATCATTAAGGCAGGACACAGTCGATTTCTTGGGCACTGGTATGATGTTGTGGATGTCTGTGAGGACGTCTAGTTGGTCTGCACATTCCCTGTGCACACATCCAGGTATGATGTCAGGACCAGCAGCCTTGAACCTGGAGAACCTGGAGCCTTGAACCTGGAGAAAGTCAGCTGTGGACAGGCACAGGACCTGATCATCAAGAGGAGGGGTGGTCTTCCTTGCAGACGCCACATTCAATGCTTCCAGAACATTCTAGTTGCAGAGTTCACATGTTGATAGAATGTGGCGGGACTGATTTCAGATTTCCACGGTTGAAAACAAAAAAACAACAAAAAAGCCATCAGGATGAGTGGTTTGCTGCTCGCTGATAGCCCCATAGAGTAAGCTCAGTGCTTAATGTTATCAAGAACTCCACCAGCAAACAGTCATGAACTCCACTTGCGCACGAGTCTTATCCCAGCAGAGGGGATACCAGTTGGTATAAACACACAAACCACCACCGCGGGTATTACCGGACGCTGAAACTACTCTGCACAGAAGGAGGTTAACCCGTAATCTGGATGGCTGCATTAGGAATGTTGTCATAAAGTGCAGCAGTCCCTTATCTGACGCTGGGAAGCCAGTTGTAGTCTGAGGCAATCCAGTTTATTGTCCAAGGAGCGGACTTTGGACAGGAAAATGGTTGGAAGACCCGGCCTGCTGGGGTTAGCCTTTAGCCTAGCACAGATCCCAGCCCGCTTTTCCTCCTTGGTCGGGCAGCTGCGACAGGCGGCGCCGTGGTCTCGGGGCCCTGTCCTAGCAACAGGCTAAGGTCCTGTAGCATTTCCATTGTTGAAGTTGGGGGATGGAACACGCAATTTTCAGCAAAGACACGTACAGGAGATGCACACCTGATTCGAGAAATTTGTGTGAGAAACAACATTCACCACATTAACGATACCGTATTATTTGGACCAGCAGCCTATGCGTGCTGCCATCTTGCTGCTACCAATCAATGCAGAGGGGGATTTCTATGTACCACGAGTGCTGGGTGTGAAGCACACACTGACAACCCTCGGCAACCTCCGTTTAACGTCTCATTCCAACCTGCAACTGCTTAAATGGAGAAATTATTGAGCTTCATCAGAGCAAATGGGCTAGCAGTCA
Organism: Conger conger; assembly: GCF_963514075.1. Lineage (NCBI taxonomy): Eukaryota > Metazoa > Chordata > Actinopteri > Anguilliformes > Congridae > Conger > Conger conger. The sequence continues at coordinate 11,213,130 of NC_083771.1, forward strand.
ATGCGTTCAGTACTGTGCTCTATCGTTTATAATAGTCTACATTGCCAATCGGGTTGTGGGGCTGCGCCAAAGAAGGCTACCAATCTTTATCTAAGCCAATCGGTTTTATTTTTTTACAGTTGATTAGACTAAGGGGACAAGTCATGTACCTTAGCAACTAGGCTACAGGCTGCCCCTCGAAGCCTAGCCTATGGACAAGTTCCGTAACCAGTGCTTGCGATAGGGAATAACTGCATTAACAAGCTCTGGGGCTAACGGACGCCCACTTGAAAATTCCCTGTTTATTTTCAAACTGTCACATCAGTGTAGGATGGGCATTGATATTTTTTTCCTCCGTAAATTCCCTCACATAACCATAAATCCACAGTGGCAGTTTCCTTCCACAACAAACTACAACAAACCCAAGAAGACAAGCCAAAAATGAGCCATGTAAATAATTAGCCATATAACCGCAGTACACAGCTGCCAAGAGGGACTTAAGGATTCATTTTAATATTTTCAAATTGTGTTTTCTTTCCCAAGGTAATTACCGTCGCTATTCAATATGACCGGCCGCAATATTACAGTCTGAAATCCCATCTCTTACAGACATGTTTGTAAAACTTAATTGTGCCTTTCAAATTGCTGCCTCCTCTGTAATTTAGGGTTGGCTTTCTAATGAATACATCTGAGAAACTGGTTTTAAAACGTGATAATAAAACACAGGATTATGAGATTAGTTTCAGGTCTGAACACAATCTTGGCTTAATTTCCAAAAAAAAGAGATCAGTGCAATACAAAAATAAGTAGGTGGCATCACTGGAAAATAAATCTGCAAAAAGACTCCCAAAAATAATTCCTATTTAAAACCAGGGGTTTGCAGGAATTTGAAAGGGAATGGTTGACAAACATTATCCACAAGATTCCTCATATATTCCTTTAACACTGGTCCAGGTCTCCTGACCTCCTAACCCTGCTAGAAAACAGCTGGTAGCTGGTTGACCAGTTCAGTGCAGCTCCATACTCAACATGGTTTGACCTGCTCAAGCTAGGTTTTGAAACAGCTGGTAGCTGGTTGACAGGTTCAGACCAGCTCCTTACTCAACAGTAGGCTAATAGCAAAGATGCATGACTGCAACTCGGAAGGTTGGTGGTTCAAGCCCCGATGTAGCCACAATAAGATCCGTTCAGCTGTTGGGCGCTTCAACAAGGCCCTTACCCCCACATTGCCCCAAGGGGGATTGTCCCCTGCTTAGTCGAATCAACTGTAAGTTGCTTTGAATAAAAGCATAAGCTAAATAACATATTAATTCTTATTTTTATGGTTTGACCAGTTCAAGCTATGTTTTGAAACTGATGGTAGCTGGTAATTTCAAGCTGGTCATAGCTGGATGTTATACCAGGGAAGTTAAATAACTACCAATTGTGCAAAGGCTTTCACCCTAACTTAATTTCCAGATATCAGATTCAGTTTCTGGCTAATGAACTCATTTTAATGAGGCAAAAGAACATAATTTGCCCAATGCATTTGCAGGTCAGGCCTAGAAATTAGCATACAACAAGATGTGTTGAATTGTAATTGTGTCTTCTTTGCCTTCAGGTTTCCTCCAGGGATTGTGCATGTATTTCAATAATCAGTCATGGATCTATATTAATTTTGAAGGCATGGCGACCTCATTTATGAATCCATTGATCCATCATCCTTCTTCATTCCCCTGTCGTCTGACAGACATGCTTTTTCTTTTAGTCAGTTCATATTTATGTACTAGTGCAAGCAGGGGAGTTCAGAATGCAACCCGTAAATTAACATGCAAATATTATTTTATTGATAATAGTGAAACGCTGCAAACGCATCAGACTGATTGACCTTCGTTGTATGTAAAACAGCTTAATAACGAGAGGAAAGTAGGCTTTGTATGGATTTCTCAACATCTGCATATAATTTTTTCAGCACTTGTCATATCACATATCCATCTTGTTTTGGTTGGAATCAGGACATGGCTACGTTAGTTGATTTTGATGGGTCATTACCAGCTTGTGTGAATGCAAGTAGAAACACATTCTCTGTAAATCCCACACTCGCCACATGCGTTATTAGCTATCGCCAAAAAGCAGGGAAATCACAATACAGATAATCTCTCAAGCGCAAATTAATGGCACAAGACTGGCTCATGTGGGTAGGAAAATAATGGTATTGCATATATTGAAACCTTGATTTGTTTGGATGCCATTGGATATTGTTAAGTACATCCTGAATACATGCTCTGTTCAGCTGATTTTCTGGGTTGGATAAGTGTTCCTGTCACTCTTCTCAGGATGCCATGCACTATAAACAAAAAAAGGTGAAATATAACAGACAAGCAAACTAGCTAGCTACAATAACACCATCTCTTCCGCACCTCAGTTTGTTTTTTATACCACTCTTGTTCAGAATAGGGAGCACTAAAAGACATAATCTCAGAAATGTAATTGATATTTGCCTCTGTGTCTGCCGAGTTAATCGAGCAGCTGAATATTTCATCATCATGGAGCTCCAATCCAATTAATAGACATAACTAAAAAAAACTAATTGAGTTTCTGGCTAATTACTACTACCTTGCTTGACAGCTAAGGATATTACATTACATCACATTTATCTTTACCAGAGCAACTTGTACTATACTTTGACTTTGACATGTGGTACTTGATAAGGGAATTTAGTTGACCACGTAAGATCTAAATTTCATATTTATCTCACAGCAGTTTAAAATGAAACCAAATATATAACAATATATCATAAATAAATGAGTGCTTCTAACCAATCTGAGCATGAAGCCAGCACCATTGAACCCCACTGTGATTACCACTGCAGGGAAAGCCACCTTCAGTTTTAAATGAGGGAACACTATGTATCCTAACTTTGTGTATTACTGTAAATCAGTCTTTAATGACACCACACCCTCCTGTATTGATCTTGCTTTGCCATCAGCCATTATTGAACCAATCAAATGCAGTAGTTGGCTTTACTCCTGCCAATCAGATGAAGTGGTTGGTACTCCGTAAGCCAATTAGGGACAGTTTGTGCCACTCCTCGCCCAAATAGCTAAACTGGTATTGGTATTCCACCACCCGATGAGGTATACATGTTGAGCATCTTCTCTGGCCATAGAGAGAACGCTCCCACTTCCTGTCTGCATGGAGTGACTATGATTCTGTGCCCAAAAGTGACAGGTTTATTGTATCGCTGGCAACAGAAAGAAGATGTCAATCAATCAGAGATCCAACACAAGCGTCACGCAAACACAGCACACCAGCTTGTTACTGCGGAGTGCTACAGCCTACTGACAGGCAATGGTACTGCCCTGGACACCAACACAACACTGTCAATCTGCAATCATGCTCTGATTGGCGATGTGAAAATGTTACAGTTATTAGCATACTGATATTAATTGGATCAATGTGTACAGTATTTTTACATATTATTGCAGATGCTGCAGGTATTGTGCGCTACACCACCTGATTTAACTCATTATTTCACCGGCTTGGTTCAGATAATAAGCTAATTAGTGAAATCAGGTGGTGTAGCGCACGGTAGGAGCAAATGCCAGCAGACACAGAGGCCCGCAGGACGTGGAGTTCAGTAGCGCTGATCTACTTCCTTTTGATCAAATTCTGTAAATGGCTGTTTTGACTCATGAAGAAGTTTCACTTATAATCTTGCCGGCACCAACTGTTGCAGTATCCACCCAGTATGTAAAATACTTTGGAGAGGATGCATGCTGGCTATTAAATAATACAAGAATTGGAGAAGACAACATGAGTTTATAAAGATAAAATGAACATTGAGTCTTTTCTCCAGAGTCTTACATTCACCTTGCTTTGCCTATGCCTGACAGGCTATCATTACTCTGTTAAGACGAGCGCAATTACAGCACTGAAAAGCATTTCAGTTTGTTATCCTTTACTTCACCAGGCAGGTCAGCGGAGAGCTCGAGAAGTTCTCTTGCACAGTGGGATTACTGAGCGTCTCGTTCGCACGGACACCCTGGGAAATTAAAATGAGTAGAAAATCAACTGAGATTGTTGGTTTGTTTAGCCAATCAGATGTCAGGATTACGTGGTTACAGCCAGACTCAAGAGAGACACTTTTGAAAGAAATTTGCAGGGATACTAGGTTTATCATGCCTACTCTTTAATAACAAAATTCTATGGGATCTTTAATGACCACGGTGAGTCAATAACTTATTTTAACATACCATCGAAGTAATGGATTAGATGGATGGGACATATGACGAATGTTAACTTGTTTCCATGTCTGTGTAAACCCTGCATCGATCAAGACGAGACAACAGTTTTTTAGCATGGCTCCAAACCTTGACTTTCCCGAAAAATATCGGAATATATATGTCTGAAAAATAAGTCTGAAAACAAAATATCATCATTACATCTGTCTCAATTTGGTTGAGTATTGAATTTCGGAACTTCGACCAGAATATGAGACCGAATATGAGACCTGGCAAACAGAAGTTTGTCTCCAACAGGGTGTTTGTCTATGAAATAGCAAAAATACTAGAGCCAACCCTATTTTAGAGTGTACACAGATTAACGAGATGGTGAATCACAGATACAAATAATATGTAACCGTTAAACAGCAATATTTAATCTCTGAGAGGGACTGTGCGTGCTGCGATTAAGGTCACACTCGTTGCCATACATTAATACTACCCCCCGTTTGTATAATTTAATTACCCCTGCACCAGTCAAGCTTGATATTTTCTATCTTATTTCCAAAGTTTCAACAACGCTTTCAATTAACTTGTCCTTAATGTCAAACGTGACAATGGACGCAAAAAGTACGCGAGCTCCCCCTGCAGGTGGTAGTCAGAAATGTAACCCTACTCCAAGGCAACGGAGAGCCCTCAAATGTGCGCCGGGAGTTCAAATTATAAATCACAGTGATACATCAACTTATTTCTCCCATGACAAGTGCAGCACAAAATGTCGGAACTGGCAGAGTGTTGGAGAACGTCACGCAGTCCAATGGACGGTGAGATGCACGCGACCCGAGTATAGCAGTGCATTTTCACATAATTCTGTCCACTGTGCTTTGCGAGTGAAGACACATGGACATTAACAGAAATAGCCCAAAAAACGCATGCATGATCTTATGCTGCACTTGCATTTTGCGTTTATTGCTCCCGATGTACACAATGTATTTCCAAAAGACGAAGCACTATTGTTATTAATTACTATGCGGCATGAATTGTTTTCTGAAGTCTGCTTCATTCCGTTCGATAATGGACCAGGACTGTACACGTCTACAGTCTAAGAACTCGGAGGGCTCGATAAGCCTGCTGCAGAGTGTGACCTAAGTGTTGCAGCAGCACATCTCGCTGCTTATGCACTGTAGAAAACAGCAATATCCGAACAAAACGCGAACGTGGGAAATGACCCTTTTGGCGACACTCACGCTTGAAAGGCGCAATCTGGTGTACAGTCTTACCCGTTGAAATAATAAACGAGTCTGTTTGTTCCGGCCAAAGTAGAATAAAACTGTACCTTATTATTCTAGCCCCATGTATGCAGATTGATTTGTAACCCAAATTGAAACCAAACTTTGAGGCTATATGAGACGGTTGTGGGGCAGTTTTCTAAACGGAGTGCCTTCGTGGTCAATGAAAAAGAAACGGCGCGTGGACAGAAAACAGATTCCGACCTCCCACTCTCCCTATATCCTTCGCTCTGCAGCTTTTGCCTACATTGTTCGTTGATCTATCCTCTCCAATTCAAACATATTTACCGGAAGCTAAATATTCGACCACAGCTGCGTATAACATTCACGTTTAATAATATATTATTAAATCGACTGCAAATCAAAGTCGGTACTTTGATTTATGCGCTGCTAAACTAACTGAAAGGACAGTGACCTAGCTTCCGCATGCAAAAATCTGCAGATGGATTAGGAAGAGAACTACAAATGTAAAAAAAAAACGAACACGGTTCAAAAGCAAAAAGAAATAGCTGAATAAAAATGTATAATAATAATGTAATATTATAAACAATAGCCTATGAGTCTATGCGTGTACCACGCCGCGTTACAATGCCCGATACGGCTCACAATCTCCAACTCTGGTATCAGAGAAAGCGGTTTTAGAACATCCTTGTCTCTTTTGGCAATTTCTATCACAGAAAACACCGAACCACTTGGGAATATTGCATACGTTGAGGTCTTACCTAAAACTGATTCTCCCCTACGGCTGGAATTTGAAGTCCCCCGTGTTTTATTCTGTTGGCGAAAAACTTCTGCTGTTTGAGCGTACGTATCCAGTGTTCATGCTGGTAGCCCAAGCTCTGATGCTGGATTGCGGAAGAGCTGGCAGTCCTTCTCATGCTCGAGGGATTGAAATCCTTCGGTTCGGCCAGGTTAAGATCATGAGTGTGCAGGGGAAAGACGGAGACAGAGGGCGTATGCGGGATGGAGGAGGGTCGGTGAATCGGAGGAATAAAAATCCGATGTGATTTCCCGATGTGATCGGTGGAGAAAGAGCGAGCGGGCGAGCGGGCGACAGAGAGGCAGCGTTGCGACTGCGAGAGTGATCAGGTGGCGAGGCGCGCGCGCTGGATGTCAGTGGAGGTACACTGAGGCGAACTGACTGGAGAGCAGGCGCAAACGGGCGAGAACTAGAGGGAGGTACTGAGATAACAGTTCTGTATTATAGAGAACGGCACTGTGAGACAGTAAAGGGGAGGGACTGGACCTTCTTAAGTGCACAGGCAAGAACGCGGGGTGATCGAGTCGTGAGGTTTATTTCAATCGACCGCGATATGTCTAGCCCCGGATGCAAGGCGATTTAAGCCTGACGCTGCCACGCAAAGCACGCAGTAAAATAACCGACTGCAAACGCAGGTTTTATACTCCACATATAAACAAGATTAGTTTGATCACAGCTTAATACCGACCAACGAACCCAAACGGACGAATAGCCCAGAGAAAGCACGACACTAACTGCTCTGGCGATTTTAACCCACTCAAAGGCGCGAAACATCAAGAGCTAGGCCATCTCAGAAAACAAGCAGCATGCACGCCGGGACTCATTTACTCGGCGAACAATGTCCTACAATTTAGTGGCCACAAATATATATAAATATAGCTTATCTAATGCAACGGGGGAAAGTACAAATTTTATGATTAATTATTGTGCTTTTGAGTTTTTATTTTTAGGGACGAGGGGGTAGGCTACTGACGACTGTGATGACAATGCAAGTTTGTGTATTTATCATAAACAGGCAGAATTTAATTGGACGTTAAGAATAATGCATTATTTAGGCTAAGGACTGTCTTACTTAAAGGTTTTCCCAAATCCACGCTTAATGTACAAAACAGAAAACATAGCCCTAATATGAATAGATTTCTAGATCCACATCAGTGATGTTAAATATAGCCTGCACTCTTAAGTTACGTCGCCTCATATAATATGGTGCACTTGATTTGTAACTCCATCCCACTGTTGTTGAGATGTTCTAACTGATTTATTTAAGATCATAACATAACACTTTTACTTTACATTAATACTGAGTTTGGATTGCTGCTGGCGGTGTCTACTTGGGGGCGGTTATTTAGGTTAGAAACTTCGCATGTAAATTTAAGAGGAGAAAATCCACTGGAGGGGTGCTATCCAAGGTCCTGAGCGGACCCCCGAGAGGAGAGTTCCTTGTGCTAAGCCCGTATATGTATATCGACGAAGCGGAACCAGAGAATCGTCCGTTGCCATTTACTTCAAAATATAATTCGAAACAGTTACCCGCGACCAGATTTCGATGTTTTAAAATGTGAAACAATTCTTAAAATGTATGAATAAGGCGTGATGTACAGTGGCATACATTGTATAGAAGCAGACCTGCATGTTGAGCGTATTATATTCCTTGGCTCTCAAACGCTTATTTTACAGGCTGGCTCATCGTGAATGGTTTGACATATCTGTATTGCGGAAGCGTTTGGAGCAATTAGCTGACAAGCCACTAATGGCTGTGCCGTTTGAGCACAGAGAAACAGTCCAACGACGCTTTACTTCCCCGGTGATTTCAACTTCGCACTGTCTGCTACAAACTTCGGCTTCGCGTAATTAGCATCACTGAGCAGCGAATGTGTCGACAGGTGTCCAAACACCAGAAAAGGGAGTCCGTTATTACTCGCGCAGAAGATTTTTTTCCGTGACAGAGGAGGCGAAACGGGAAGCAGAAGAGAGTCGGGAAGTCAGCAGCTTGGTCTTTCAACGACTCCGATAATTAAACGGTTTCCGCCGCCGACGTCTGGGCGGCGCGTTACCTTCAGAGACCCCCTCCGACAGCCCACCCCCCAACTCCAACTCCCTCCCCTCCGTCACCTCGTGCAGTGCCACGTACACCTCAAAAGGCAGTCACAAGGGAGAGAACTCTACTTCGGAAATGTAATTAGCACGGGATGGTGTCACCGAAAGTGATTTTGTTTGCCGCACGCACTCTGCGGTGCAGTATTTATTTATTTTATTTGTTTTATTTTATTTAAATTCAGTGGTAAAATGGAATGGTTCTGTAATTAAAGGGAGAAAACTGAGATGACAGACAAGCACGATAGCACAGAAGATCAACCTTAAAAAAAAATTTTTTTAATCAGCAGGTGTTAATTGGAGAATGCTGGATACCTAGAGTAGGCTGAACGCCTTTGTATAGTCTAACGTGTGTCTGCACAGTCAGTGATAAATGGAGCAGGTAGCAACACACGGTGACATAAACTATTTTTGAAGCTGCTATACTGTCGCTCTCCTTCGGAACCAAACCAAAGCGACTGAGAGCCTGTTCACGGGCAAACAAGTAAATATTGTGTGCTATTCAAGTATATGCTATGTGTGAGCCAGCCAGGTGCTGGCGTTCCCCGTCAGTTAACTGCAATAATTCAGTCAGCGCTTAATGGATGGGTTTACAGTATATAAAAGGACATAAAAACGAAGGGGTGAAACGTCGTTATGGCGGGGTTAACTGGAATCAGATGGATCAACATGAATGGATTTAACAAGGTTCTCGGCCTCTGTATTAAATTGGCGTAGTATGCTGTTTCGCAGCTGTTTCCTTATGTTAGAATAAATACAGCCTGTACTGTATGGATACAACGTGTGATGAGTGTTCTGGCTCTAAATATATGGATGGGTATATATGTAATAATAGGTCTAATAATACAAATAAGAACAATATAGTATTAATAAGATGATGATGATGATGATGATTGTTATTATTATTATTATTATTATTATTATTATTATTATTATTATTATTATTATTATTATTGCTGTTGTGGTTGTTATATAAAAATGTCACCCCATAATAAGAAAGTGTATTTAAGTGAACTTCTATGGATAGCCGTGGTATTTTTGGTTAACTCACAGACTCACACATATACTCTATATCTACTGTAATGGTTCCCAACCTTTTTGCCCCGAAGCCAACCCCTACCCTATGTGTCCATGGAAATATCACACACACACACACACACACACACACACACACAGACACCCTCCTCACAGGAGACATGATAACCTGTCTGCCTGTCATCATGGCAAATCCATCTGTACACACTCCACAGTGCAGTTAGTCAAGCGTGTTCCATTCCTTAAAAGCAAAATTAATTTCTAAGAAATAATGAAAACAATTCATAGCAAACAGCTAAAATATGAGTGTAACATCTGCAGAAAGGAAAAATATCCAAATAAATAATGTATAATTGGTTTCTCTGTGTTATTTCTTGAGCTGACCTCGACATGTTCCGTGACTGAAGCTATCAATAATTTCAATTTCAATTGAGTTATCTCAAGGCCCCCTGTTATCTTCCTGTGGCCCCCGCCCCCTGCTGAGAACCACTGCACTACAATCTACTGACAGTGTACTTATGATGTGATGAGAGGTGTTTCTGCGTTAATGTGTGTTTGTTCACTGTGTGAGCAGTTCTTAGCAGGCCTCACACTCATACCAATGTTGACACGTTGTTAATAAGTAAAGCATTCCTGCTTTTTCAAGCTTTGTTTTGAGTGTTCTGAATGTGGCATCTCGGGCTTAATGAGCCTGATCTTCTCTTCTAACTCTCTGTCTTCTTTGCACACAAAACACGTTGTTTGCGGTTGCTATTTTTGTTTGGAGCGAGGACGTATTTGGGAAACTAATCCGGCTCATGGCAGGGGCAGTATTAGGTTCTGTTTTTTTCCCCACTCCATGCCAAAAATAAGAATAGGAGAAAATGGGGATATTCCAGCAAAAAGCATAAAATAAGCTTATGCCTTTAAAGCGACTGTAAATAATTGTTGTTACTTGCAAGGCAGTGATTCAAATACTTTGTCTTGTTTATAATCTTTTTTTGTGTAGCTAGAGGTTTTCTGGTGAGAATGTCAGTGACTACTGTTGTTTCCTGTTCCTGTAATGTGGCCAGGAGCTCTGTACTTTCACAGTCATTCGCCATTCACCAATCAGATCCCTCTGGCGTGGCTGTCTCTCTCTGTTCACCAATCAGATCCCTCTGGTGTGGCTCTGTCTCTCTCTGTTCACCAATCAGATCCCTCTGGTGTGGTTCTGTCTCTCTCTGTTCACCAATCAGATCCCTCTGGTGTGGCTCTGTCTCTCTCTGTTCACCAATCAGATCCCTCTGGTGTGGCTCTGTCTCTCTCTGTTCACCAATCAGATCCCTCTGGTGTGGCTCTGTCTCTCTCTGTTCACCAATCAGATCCCTCTGGTGTGGCTCTGTCTCTCTCTGTTCACCAATCAGATCCCTCTGGTATGGGTCTGTCTCTCTCTGTTCACCAATCAGATCCCTCTGGCATGGGTCTGTTTCTCTCTGTTCACCATAAAGATTTCTCTGGTGTGCCCCTGGCTTTTTCTGTTCACCAATCAGATCCCTCTGGCTTGGCTCTGTCTCTCTCTGTGTACCAATCAGATCTCTTGTGTGGCCCTGATTCTCCCTCCATTCACCAATCAGATCCCTCTGGTGTGGCTCTGTCTCTCTCTGTTCACCAATCAGATCCCTCTGGCATGGCTCTGTCTCTCTCTGTTCACCAATCAGATCCCTCTGGTATGGGTCTGTCTCTCTCTGTTCACCAATCAGATCCCTCTGGCATGGGTCTGTTTCTCTCTGTGTACCAATCAGATCTCTTGTGTGGCCCTGATTCTCCCTCCATTCACCAATCAGATCTCAGGTCTGGCTCCGTCTCTCTGTGTACCAATCAGATCTCTTGTGTGGCCCTGATTCTCCCTCCATTCACCAATCAGATCTCAGGTCTGGCTCCGTCTCTCTGAAACGGTGTGAAAGCCCCGGGGGGGCACGGGCATGTTCTTTCACAGCCCACGCTCTATTTCGCCATTTATTTTTGTTTAGTGAGAAATTAATTTCACAAAAGCGGATTGGCATCGATTGCGCTTGAACCTTGACATTTTCATCCCACGCTCGGATCCGTCCGCACCCCCCTACCCCGGAGGGGAACTGTTGTTTGTTTGCAGTCAACAAAACCCCCACCCCCCTTTCGGTCGTCTCCAGCAAAATCGTTGGCGGTTCATTAACGAACCGTTCTCCCTGAAATGCTGCTCTAATCAGTCACAGAAAGGAGGGGGGTGAGGTGAGGGAGGAGTGTCTATTGGGTACGGGGGTACAGCGTTCCCCCCGGCTCCAGTGAGACTCCTTTGAAAAAGCTCTCCGCCGTGCCAAACTTTCACACGACTTCGGTCTGTGTGTACTCGGAACGAAAGGAGGCTCTTCCTCAGACATGTGTTTGATGTTTAAGTACTTTGGAGAAAACAGCCTCTATACTGCATGTAAAGATTGTGAATGCAAGAACAGTTGGTGTACTTATTCAGAGTTCAGGAAGCTTCTCCTATGGGGAAGCCAGAGTTATAATTAGTGTCTTTGTTATTAGGGAATGCCCGTATGGTCATTTACAAAATGGAGGTTGTGGTGTCATGGATTACCCAACCCCTGCCTCCTCCAGATGCCTAGTTTTTTCAGTTATCTATTTAGTTGATTAGCAATTACTCCATAAGTAATACCACAGTAATAAAGGATTACAAGCAGACACGTTTTTGTAGGTTGCCTGTTTGGCCATCCGTAAGGGCCTTGTTCTGGCGATCATATGTTAGACTTTACTCAGTCATCTCTGACTTATTCCCTCTTCTCCTCCCAGAAACGGCAAGAAGGCTGCTTTAGGCCAACAGAACAAATTGATTTATTTCCTTGTACAATTTATATCTGAATACAACAACATTCAGTAAAAGGATTTATTATTTTTACTTCACTTCCTTTTAGCGCTAAACCGTGATGGAAACTGGAAGCCGTCTGAGCCACTTATAAGACAAGAAAGAAAGCTTAAAAAATGACAAAAGGAACGGGTTACATTTTTCTAAGATGTTCCCTCTTCACATTTGAGTCTTTATTGCTCGTATATGCAATTACCCGGAGCTGGAGAACTGAGGAAAAAGACGGGGAGCGCTTTGTCTCGACGAACCGCGTGCCGTCGCCGTGTCTCCCGCCGCCGTGGAGCCTGCGACGGCTCGCTCTGACGTCTCCTCACTTCTCCTTTCCCCCGGAATTTCAAGCACAAAGGCCTCTTTTGTGTTGACGGAAAATGTTGATTCCCGTTTGAAGCGCGCGTGGCGAAAGCGGGATGGGTGTCAGCGGAGGACGACGGGGCCGGCGAACGCGAGGAGAACCGCCGCCGACTTTCCTTTACCGGCGGAGAGGAGGCGGGACCGACAGCGTTTGTAACCGCGGTGTCGTCCGGCCCTCCCGGACGTACGCAGAACTCGCGCTCGATTTCACGGTCATGGGTAAGAATGTCTGCTATGAAATCGTAACATCAAGTACAATTTCAGATCTCTGGTTCCCATCGCTGTCATCTGTTAGTCACTGAGCAGTAACGTAACTTCAGTACACCCAAAACGGGTTCAGTTCAGCTCCACTGAGCTGTTAGCATTATGGGGCATACTGGACCTTGGCAGATTTAAACCAGCATGGAGTGTGCATCAGACGGTGCACAGTGTACCTGTATGCCATGTCTACTTGTGTGCTGCTGCACAGCTGGAGTTGATTTTATGACTCAGTGACCATCATTTGAGTCAAGTTACACCTTAGAGCATTAGCGAGTACAAAAGACTCATTACACCTTTGAGTATGAGTGAGTACAAAAGACTCATTACACCTTTGAGCATGAGCGAGTACAAAAGACTCATTACACCTTTGAGCATGAGCGAGTACAAAAGACTCATTACACCTTTGAGTATGAGCGAGTACAAAAGACTCATTACACCTTTGAGCATGAGCGAGTACAAAAGACTCATTACACCTTTGAGTATGAGCGAGTACAAAAGACTCATTACACTTTGGAGCATAAGGGAATCAGAAGACTAGTTACATCTTCGAGCACGTATCAGCAACTCATGGTGAGAACTGCTGGTTTTCCACATGGGATTCAGGTGTGAAGACAGGCCAGCCAATCAGTAGCACTAATTACCTGGAAGAAATTTAAACCAGGGCTTGACAGTTCCACCCAAAATCTTATTATTTTAGTTTGTCAGCAGGTGAGCCTGACAAGCCACCAGCTTGGTAAGAGCAGTTCTCTTTATTGGTAATTGCGATCAAGCATGTGTATGTGGACCGGGGTAATTGGTCACAGCACCGCCCGGTTGATAATCTTGGTTTCCTCTAACACAGGGAAAGGAATAAAAGCGGGGTTTGTGGCAACACAAGGGGCTTAGAGTGGCAGCGGGGCTGCTCGTGCATGAACTGTTTTTATCTGAAATTGTAATCAAGACTCTGCTTACTTTATCCCTGTGTCCTGGCTGCTTGTGGTGGGTGGATTCCTGTACCTGTGGTGGTGGGTAGCAGGGGGAACCTTGTGCGAGTCCTGACATATTCACTTATGATTTGGATTTGCAACCCCTGCCTTAAATGAATGCAGAAGACTTTGGCTGGACATATCAAGCACACAAATCAATCTTGAAATGCAGTCGTAGTTTCAGATTAGACACGTGTTGAATAATAACTTTAAAGATGAACTGGCTGTTAAAAACTTGAAACTGCTTCTCGCCGTGCTTCAAACGCATGTAAAGGCAGAGTGCAATGTCAATGAGGACTGTGATACCCAGGTTGAAGTTTATTGGGGACAGCTGTCTCTATGAGCAGCTGAATCGGTTGATCAAGAGGACAAATCTGTTCCTGCTCAGATGTAATGGTGTGGATGTCTCCTTGGTTCTTGGTCGTTTGCCAGAAATAATTACGCTCACTGAGTAAGTGGCGCTGAGTGTAATTACTGACAAAATACAAATCATAGTGAAATATAACCACTGACAAACCAAAAAGCATAGTGAAATATAACCACTGACATGCCAAAAATCATAGTGAAATATAATCACTGACAAACCAAATATCATATTGAAATATAACCACTGACAAGCCAAAAATCATATTGAAATCTAACCACTGACAAGCTAAAAGTCATATTGAAATATAACCACTAAGAAGCTAAAAATCATATTGAAATATAACCACTGACAAGCTAAAAGTCATATTGAAATATAACCACTAAGAAGCTAGAAATCATAATGAAATATAACCAATGACAAGGCAAAAATCATATTGAAATATAACCACTGACAAGCCAAAAAACATATTGACATATAACCACTGAAAAGCTAAAAATTAAAGTGAAATATAACCACTGATGAGCCAAAAATCATATTGAAATATAACCACTGACAAGCTAAAAATTAAAGTGAAATATAACCACTGAGAAGTTAAAAATCATAGTGAAATATAACCACTGACAAGCTAAAAATCATAGTGAAATATAACCAATGACTAGGCTAAACATCAGACCAAAATAACCAACCATAGGCTAAAAGCCAGAGCACAATATAACCAATGACAAGCCATTGCAAAATGTAGCCACCACTGACAAGCCATAGCGAAATTAACTCTCATCCCTCGGCAACACAATCACCAAATCCTCATCAAACTGTGGGGATATATCAACCAAAGTCAGAACTGGTGTGGTCCGGATTTGACAAAGACACATCTGCACAGAGTCTGTGTCATGCAAAACAGCTGCTCCAAAAGTTACCAACAACCGTTCATTTGGGGAGAAACCACCATGAAAACGGTTTCCAAGCATTGCTGCCCGCAACCCGTGGAAGTTAACGAAAAACCGTTGTTAGGACTAGGTGCCATGTTTCCTGTGTGCGCTTGTTCAGTCACTTTTGTTTTGTTCTAGAACCTAACAACGAGTAAAGCAAGCTTGGGCCATTGTAACCACCAGAATTATTATTATTATTATTATTATTATTATTATTATTATTATTATTATTATTATGATTATTTTTAAATGAGAGCATAGTCTGTCCTCTGTATTCTTTGCTTCATTCAGACAGGTAGAAAGCAGTGGAGGTGACAGACAGAGAGAGAATCACAGCTCAGAAGGTGCTATGGTGTGTCTGAGTGTGTGTGTGCAGGTGGCCAAATCTGTTACAGCACATCTAATTATATGTAGTTTGTGGTTGGAGAATCTTCCGTTCAAGGTCTCTATTCTTAGAGATAGATACCGAACAGATACAGATGCTGAACAGATACTCAGCGAGCACTTTATTAGGTATTTATTAGTCTTATTTTTTAGACTTAATGATCATCTGCTTCTGAAGTTTGATGCGTTGTGTTCAGAGACGGTCTCCTGCACACCACTGTTGTAATGTGTGGTTATTTGCGTTATTGTCACCTTCCTGTCAGCATTGACCAGTCTGTCCCTTTTCCTCTGACCTCTCTCATTAACAAGGTGTTTTTGCCCGCAGAATTGCTTCTCACTGGATGTTTTTTTTTCGGGCACCATTCTCTGCAAATTCTAGAGACTGTTGTGCATGAAAATCCCAGGAGATCAGCAGTTTCTGAGATACTCAGACCACCCTGTCTGGCACCAAAAATCATTCCACAGTAAAAGTAACTTAAATCACATTTCTTCCCCATTCTGACATTTAGTCTGCATGCCTTTATGTATTTAGTTGCTGCCACATGATTGGCTGATTAAATATTTGCATTAATAAGCTGGTGCTCAGGTCTACCTAATAAAGTGATCACTGAGTGTATATCAGTATCTCTTTTTACTCTTGGGTACGGAAGAATGGAGACCTTGAACGGAAGATTCTCCGACCATGACATACTACATATATGAAGTAAATATCCATAGGTATATCAGGGCTTTTCCATAGAGAATTATAAAGCACGGTTATAAAGTAATCAATTCTAAATGCAGATTGGGGCTTCCAGGACTTTTTGGACTTTAAAAATATATTCTAATTAATTTCCACTCAGTTTGCTTACACTTTTCACTTTTCATCTGTTACACAATTATTCAAAATCAGTGCAATTATGCCTTCATTAACATGCCTAAAATGATCCAGACATTGTCCAAAATTAAAGTATTAAATAGGTAGAAAATGCAGGATAAAATAGCAGCCATAGAGTGCATTTGCATTCATACACGCAATTTCATACTTTAGGTAAATTTGTGTAATCATGTTATTACAGCTCAAATGTGTGCGCCCTCTATAGATGAGAGAAGGCATTACGGTGTGTGTATTCAGGGTGTTATATAGTATATATAGTATGGTATATGGTATTATAATCTTACAACTTATTATAATGTATGTGCCCAGTTATCTGCCTCTTTACATGTGTGCGAACATGCCATGAAAAATCACTGCTTTTGGAGGTTTTCAGTGAACAGGTTATTGTTTTAACTTCTGTATGTCACTTTGTTGTACGTCGCTCTGGATAAGAGCGTCCACTAAATACCTTGTAATGTAATGTAATTGATAAATACCAGAAACCCGGCTCAGGCAGTAAGAGCAGTCGTCTTGCAGTCGGAGGGTTGCCGGTTCGATCCCCCGCCCGGGCTGTGTCGAAGTGTCCCTGAGCAAGACACCTAACCCCCAAATGCTCCTGACGAGCTGGTCGGGACCTTGCATGGCAGCCAATCGCCGTCGGTGTGTGAGTGTGTGAGTGTGTGTATGAATGGGTGAATGGAGAAGCATTAATTGTACAGTGCTTTGGATAAAGGCGCTATATAAATGCCTGCCATTTACCATTTATAATGTAGTGCAATGAGCAGATAAGAGCAGTTGAGCCCCGAAGATCCCTGAGCCCTAACCTCGACGAGCTGTTTGGTGCCTTGCTCGGCAGCCGGTTGCTGTTGGTGTGTGAGTGAATGAGTGAAAGGGTGAATTTGAAAAGCACTTTGGATACAAGCCCTATATAAATGCAGTCCATTTTACCACTTGTTCAGGCTTGCCCAGGGTGTATTCCTGCCTCTCACCCAATGCATGCTGCGATAGCTCTAGCACCCCTGCTAATACTGTAAAATGATTTTAAAATAACTCCAATGTTGCTCTGTACTGGCTAAACCAGGGAGCATCTAACTCCAACATGTAGTTAGGAACCTGAGATCGCATCCTTGTTCTAATTTCAGATCTGTGGACCAGACGCTCTATGAAGTCAACAGGTGCTACTCTAGCACTATAACCAGTGTCAGGGTCAGGGTCAGGGGTCACGGACAGAGGAACCAATAGCAGACTCAGCATGAAGTTAAAACGACAGGCTTCAATGCAGGCCGACAGGAAAAAAGGTCAGGCCATGGAAAAACAGAGCAATACAGGGAAGTGCAGAGGTTGTAATAAAGTCCAGGTGAGGGGTTATGAGCCAAGCGAACAGGGCACTGGGGAGGTGAAAGCAAGAGAATCCAGAGCACAGGTGCAGGAGTGGGGTGAAGAAGGGTGCTGGGATGGTTCTGGGCAGAGAGGGAAGTCCAGGGTAAAAGAGGGTCAGATCCGGGGTAGGGCAGGAAAACAAAAAAACAAAACAGAACAGGCAGGGTACCAGGACAGGAAAGCAGCGGCTAGAACAACGGTGAATAAGCATACAAGCAGGTAACAAAACGAGAACAACAGGGAATAAGCATACAAGCAGGTAACAAAACAAACTACCAAAGAAAGACAGACATAGCCAGTCTTATAAGCAACACTGACAAAAGACAACGAGAAACAGGTGAGACAATTGGCAGGTAGGAAATACAAATAAAGATGGTGTGGAAGACAAGGACCGGAGAAAGAGCACAGAAAGCACATAGAAAATGGGGAAACAAGGAAAAAGGTCACGAACGTGACCAGCACTGGCAACGCCGATCCGGTGGCACACGCGAACGCGAGGCCGCCTGTTCTAACACCCGCGTGGGGAAATCGTGTAAAGATTTCAGTCAGCTTAATCTCTCAGACTTCCACAGTCTGTGTTTCTGGTATTTATCATCCGTGCGTTATTGTTGTTTGGGTACGCCTCCCCTCCCCCCGGCCGCTAACCTGATTTAAATCTATTTCACGCTGGGAGAATCTGTGAGGAATTAAGCTGCTGAAATCACGAGCGGGGCTTGGGAAACGGATAAGGACATTTCGTTAGGATAAGCAAGTAGTCTGCCAGCGCAATTGTTTTTCAAAAGACATACTTTAACAGGAAATATTGCATTTTGAGAAGCAAATATTATTCAGAAGTGGGCCCATTTGCTATGTTTTTTTTCCCTGTATGTTTTTCCTTCAGCATCAATGTTGACAGGGAGGTGACATAAACGCTTGTTTATTGTGAAGTCTTCGGTGCAAAATTCACACCATTTACCAGCAAGTGACACCTGGATACTTGGTTATTTGTTTTTCTTTTTTTTTTCTTTGTATTCCTGCCAGATATATTTATTCAATATTTGTCCTTCAGTCTTTCTGAAATATAATTGCAAATGCTAGTTTTAATATTCACCTACATACACACAATGAATTCCCAATCCTTTTCTGTTTGTGAAGGAAAACAAGCCTTTGAAAAAGCATTTGTTTTTTTTCGCTCAAAATTTTGAACAACTGCTGATTGACATGGACTGGAGCTGACTCTTGGTTCTATAGGAGGTATGGCCATCTCAAAACAATTTAGGAACAAAGATTGTGGATGATCATGGATTTTGGATCATGGATCATGGATTTTTAAAAATAAGTGAAGCTGTATCAATTTACAGGAATACTTGTTAACTGTTGGCCATCATTCAGAAACTGTGCCACTAGTTTATTGATATGATTGAAATTAGGGGCATATCTGTTTGGCCTTTTGGACTATATTAAGGACCTAAGGTGGCCTGGTTGCAATGTAGCACCTCAATCCATCGGCTGAAAGAAGCGGCCTATTTAATAACATTTTCTAGTGAGATTTCCACTCTCACACCTATTCCAACACATATGCCAGATCCTGTTTTGACATCACAAGTGGTGGGTATAATGATAATTAATTTCAGCGATGAATGCACAAATGTATTTTTCCATCTCAAAAATCATTTGACCTGTTGTGGACATGTACCAAGCCTAAATATATAAATAATGAAATACTAAAATAGTATTGTGTATGTATTCACCAATCAAAGTTACATAAGGTATTATACAACCACGTTATTATTTATTTTCTCGGCCCATGACTAAGCTATAACAGAGGCTTCTATTTAGCAGTTCTGCTCTGACCATGAACTGTGATAGGTTACATTTTCTAGGGTACATTTCCGAACTCAGCAGAAGTGATAGTCATGTATCTAGGCTTTCTACACCCACTCAGTTGCAGGTTTTAGTCTGAATTTGTCGTGGAACATATGTCTGGGTACATAAGTTAAGTGACATGAATTAAAATGAAGGTAATAAGTTCAATTGTATGTTCTGAAAATTCTAAAGGAAAATTATTAGATTATTTTGTACAAATACAATTGTTCAGCGAAAATGTTTTCATTTCCTTCCTCAGAATTGTGACAGCTGTCACAATCATTAGCACCCGCATTCTAGTTTATTTTTTTAATCTCATGAAACACGGTAGAAGACAGCACAAATCATTGAAAGCAGGGGTGCCAACAAATGTGGCACTTGTTAAAACAGCTTTTCCTCTGAGCAATTGTATTGATATAATAAAATATCATTTTCCTGTTATGGAGCTCAATACCTGTGCCGTTGTGTGTTTAAACATTTTTTTTTGTGGGTGGGTCATATTTATCAATGGCGTGCCAATCCAATAATTCTGTTCTCATTTCTGTTCCCTGGAGTGAGAAAACGGATGACTCTTTTTGAATACCCTTCTGAGAAGCCTCTCTTGTTCTGCGCTGGGAAGGCAACCGTTTCTTGGGTCCATCGACCGTTCCAAATCACATATTGATTCAGTCGCGGAGTGCCACAGTACATTACACGAGTCGCCCTGCTACCGTCACCCAGCCCGTAATCAAAACTGATTCTGCACCAAGCCTTCCAGAGGACTGTCTCCCTGGCACACGGAGCTAAAATGACCGCCTCCACTCCAGGCTGCATCTGTACGTGTGGCTCCACTCCACTTCCCACCAAGACAGGCCAATGTGCTGCAGCCCTAATCAGGGTGAGTGACTGCACACCGTTACCAGACACAACAAACTACGAAGTGAATTCCTCTCTCACGCAGCTCGCTTTTATTTGCGCCCGAGATCTGTACCGTGGAGCCATGATTCAGAATGTGAAATGGCAAAGACGAACTACACTACACCAAGGCAATGGCACTAGGTGACAATGATGCTAATTAGTATTAATGCACACTAGTGTATCGCCTTTATCTGCCACTTGAAGCAGATTTCTGGATACAAGTCGTGTCACCTTAGTTATTTTCGCCTTTATAGAAACATCCGGAAAGTGCCAGCATAATTAAAACCTGCATGTTTTTTTTAACGGACCATGAAAATAAGATGGTGAATAGATTTGCTCGGCATATTTTTCTGTTCAGTCAGTCATATTAATGAAAACTACCTTCTAATTAACTATTGATCAAAGGGAAATGGGTTATATTGATTTGTTTACAAGGGGTTGAATTAGCCGAGTGTTTTCTACATTTTGAAAGTAAAAAAAAAGGTGAATAAACTAATTTCAGACGACTCCAAGCATGAACCACAGTGGAACTTATACCAGACTAATTTGCAGTTACAAACAAAGAAATTATCTCATAATATTTTGGATGTGATGTTTTTGGATTTTGGATCAATTTCTTCTCATTCTCTATGCTGTAGTGACGTAGGCATTTCTTTCTGTGGAAAAACAATGTCTTCATTGCATGTACTGATTCGGTGTGGAGAACGATGCTTGTGCTTGGTGTGTGTGTGTGTGTGGGCATCTGTGTGTGTGTGTGTGTGTGTGTGTGTGTATGTGTGTGTACAACCCTTACCCGCAGGGTACACAGCCTTCGAGAGAACCCTCATAAAGAAAAAAAAGAAAAAAAACCTTTTTTCAATAGCATATTTCTGTTTTTTATTTTTTTAGATATAAGTATGTGTCCTTCAAAAATGTATTTGGCTTGTGTATGCTCTTGAGGTATGCTATGCTGTGCTCCAGTGCTTCCCGTGATGCATGTGAATATGAGAAGTGTGGGGTACGCGCTGGTGTTTGGCCTGCCATTATACACGCAGGGCACTGGTGGGGGAGGGCGCCCCCTATCTGTGACAGTGGAGGTTCATTTTTGGTTCTTCAAAGATTGAAAAGTGAAATTTGACCATCGAAGAAAAGAATGTACTTCCACTGTCACGGTATTTCTGAGAGGGCCGATTTCCGTGTGTCAGAGTTGGAGCGAGGGTTTGATTGAAGGCTCAGGATGAGTGCTGAACGGGGGTCTGGGTGCGAGAGTGTGGGGTCACAGGTCGGAGTCCTGAGTGGGTCCCCCGGCCGCAGTTCCTCCAGATGGATAAATGATTTAAGACCAGCGCTCCATATTTATGCGAGCGGCCATTTTATGTACCCCCGCACAAGCCTCTCCCACGGTGCAGAATGCATTCTCCTTCCTTGCCAAACGTGGCCCTATCAACTGCATACTGATCACGGGGGACATCGGAGCAGGTCTGCCTGTTAGTGCAGCACACACGGAAAGTTCTCTCGCACTTCATATGGGACATGCTGCAATAATGTGTGTGTGTATTCTTATGCCTGCACAGGTGTGTGTACACCTGCTTGTAGTGTCTCCATGTGTGTGTGTGCAGAAAGTGAACAGTGGTATACCTTTTCATCTATACTGTTAAATTTCATATGGCACTATTGCTTTGTCGTGTATGTGTGAGAGAGTTTATGTGTGTGTGTGTGTGTGTGCTTGCATTTGTGTGTGTGTGTTCATATGTGTTCGATTATGTTCATCAAACACTGGCCAGATTATATTAAAATTTTGTTTCTTGTTTGTTTTTTTGTCCTTACAAAACTGAGAGTCAGCAACTGTCGATGAATAACACTTATGTTTAAATGTGTTAAAGATTCCTTTTTATTCCAGAATTTAATAACACAACTCAGGTCAATCCATGCATCTTATTTCTCATAACCTGCAGTGTGCAATACTTCCCTTCCAGTTATCTTTGAATATGATATTTCCCCTGTAAACCTGTGTTTCTCAGGTTCCCCAGGGTACTACGGCATACCCCTGGGTTCTAGCAGCTGATGGGGATATGCAAATGCTCACCTCGCAGAGATACACAACAGTCCCGCTAGACATTGTGGGGAAACTCGCTCTCCTGCCTGCAACCCTGTCAAAAACACACAAACACCTGTCTGCCGGCTTTCAGCACACTGGTAAACAACATTTGTGCAAAACTGAAGTGTGCGGAAGGAGTGTGAAGGAACCCGAGAGTAGCTGTGCCATCTAAAAAATACATCATACAGACCGATAGAAGGATAGAGAGAGAGAGGCAGAGAGACAGACAGAGATAGAGAGGGAAAGAGAGAGAGGGAGAAAGAGACTAAAACAGATAATAATAATAATAATAATAATAATATAATTACATCTGTGTTCATTGCTAATGTTGAAAAGTTTGTCATATTGTTACAGTACAATAAATGTTTTTTGGTTTTGCCTAGGTTTGTCAGTATGTATGTATGTTTGTGCGCGTGGGTATTTTGTGACTTGTTGTTGTTAGTGCATCTCAATGCTTTTGCAACACAAGTTTACTTATCATGCAAATAAAGCACATTTGAATCTTGAATCTTGAGAGAGAGCGAGGGAGAGAGAGAGAGAGAGAGATTTCAAATCCTGCACAGGCAGCCCTGTTCCTGGAGTGTGAGAGATGGTCCTGGTTTTTGCTGCCTCCAAACCTAGAAACACATAACTTTTCTTCTAATTATTTTGAATGAATCAGGATTAATGGATGCAGGAGACCACTCGGCGTATATATATATATTCGGAATATTCAGCCTCAGACTCGCCAATCGGACACTCAGTTGGAACAAAAACCAGAAACGTCACTGGCACTCCAGGACCATCGATGCCCTGCCCGTCTCCCACTGCATGCTGGGAAAGGCTCCACCCCCCACAACCCTGACCAGTAATAAGGGAGTTAGATAATGTATGGGTGGATTACATTACGTGGATTCATGTTTGCGTCAAAGCAACAAAATCTGTTTAAAATACCCTGTATATACAGTCACTGAGCATTTTATTAGGTAGACCTGTACACCAGCATCCATCCATCCATCCATTATCTGAACCCGCTTATCCCGATCAGGGTCGCAGGGGGGCTGGAGCCTATCCCAGCATACATTGGGCGAAAGGCAGAAATACACCCTGGACAGGTCGCCAGTCCATCGCAGGGCACACGCACCATTCACTCACACACTCATGCCTACGGGCAATTTAGACTCTCCAATCGGCCTAACCTGCATGTCTTTGGACTGTGGGAGGAAACCGGAGTACCCGGAGGAAACCTACGCAGACACGGGGAGAACATGCAAACTCCGCACAGAGAGGCCCCGGCCGACGGGGATTCGAACCCAGGACCTCCTTGCTGTGAGGCGGCAGTGCTACCCACTGCACCATGATAATGATGATAATTACAATCTCTTATTCACTTCACAACAGCCAGGGAAAAACTCGTCGTCCCTTCACCTCCAGCTATTCCCTCATTGGTCTAGCTGTGCGGGTTCTACACTCATTTTAGCAGGGCCAGCCCCTGCTGTGCCTCTGCCCTGTCTCACAACACAGTAAAATGTCCGGCTTCACTTCTGCCATTTCAATCTTAGTTGGCTGTGTTTCCACAGGAAAAACAACCAATGGCCCAACACCTGTTCTAGCCCAGGCTCCCCAATGATTTCACAAATAACATGATAATACTACATTCAGTGATCACTTTATTAGGTTGACCTGTACACCAGCATGTTAATGCAAATACTTAATCAGCCAATCATGTGGCAGCAACTAAATGCATAAAAGCATGCAGATGTTGTCAAGAAGTTCAGCTGTTTTTCAGACTAAATGTCAGAATGGGGAAGAAATGTGATTTAAGTGACTTTTACCGTGGAATGATTGTTGGTGCCAGATACAGGTCAGGAGCTTCAGTTAATGTTCACATCAACCATAACAATGGGGGAAAATGTAATCTAAGTGACTTTGACCTTGGAATGACTGTTGGTGCCAGACAGGGTGGTTTGAGTATCTCAGAAACTGCTGATCTCCTGAGATTTTCACGTTTCAGAGTTTGCAGGGAATGGTACGAAAAACAAAAGACATCCAGTTGGCAGCAGTTCTGTGGGCAGAAATGCGTTGTTTATGAGAAATGTCAGAGGAGAAGGGCCAGACTGGTCAAAGCTGACAGGAAGGTGCCAGTAATGCAAATAACTACACATTACAACAGTGGTATGCAGAAGAGCATCTCTGAATACACAACGCTTCAAAACTTTCATGGGTAGGCAACAGCAGCAGAAGACCAAGTCTACAAAAAGTCACACAAAATGTGGAATCAATATCTAATAAATTGTTATATATGACCAGTTGATACAAAGTTGCTGTGTCATTTCTTGTCAGTTGAGATAATTAATTTTCTGTTTCTTTGTTTTCTAGGTGCCTGGGGAGATTTTTTTGCATGGCTATTGCAATATTCAACTGCCTTGCATAGTGTGACAGCCCAATTACAGATCTGTTTCAAGGAAGAAACGCAATTATTCAGCTTACAAATTGAATAATTCATTTTATGTTATTTTTCCACTAAAGGTTTTATGTCTTTGCTTTGACATGATTTCTTTTGTGAGTAAAATGTAACAGGAAAAAAAACATGTTCAATGTCATTTAAAATCCACTTAAAAAGGGATATTAGTGTTATTTTAAAAGGCATTTTAAAAAAATATTAAATGGAAAACCAAGGATACATTAGGTATTCAATGCATACAAACCAGAAAAAACACTGATGCAGCTTGAAATTAATTTCCATCACAAAATGGCTGTATGCATTCTTAAAGGTGTGACCTTTATTGCAATAGTGTTCAGTTCAGATAAATAATAATTATTATGTCTGAATAATACTGTCATGTCGATAATACACCCAGAGACAATATATAAAAGACAGAGATGAAGACATTAGCAGAAGACTGAACTCTCTCTCTCTCTCTCTCTCTCTCTCTCTCTCTCTCTCTCTCTCTCTCTCTCTCTCTCTCTCTCTCTCTCTCTCTCTCTCTCTCTCTCTCTCTCTCTCTCTCTCTCTCTCTCTCTCTCTCTCTCTCTCTCTCTCTCTCTCTCTCTCTCTCTCTCTCTCTCTCAGCCCTGCCAGACAGCTTGCTGGCCGGTCTTTGGCACGATCCTTCCAGCATTAGCGAGATAATTGCTCATCCAATGGTAATTACATCACTTACGATCTCTTAAAGAGACACCGGCATCATGTGATCCAGCCTTAATTAAAGGCTACGGTTTCATCTGGGCCGTAACCCAATCAATTGCGCGAATCGATGAAACATTTTGATTAGTTTTGACGGCGGCGTGTCCCGTTGGCCGCTTGGGCTTGTGTGCTGGTCTGTCGCGACCGTTGGTAACCTCGACTTCCATCCCAAAATCAATATACACAATTCAGCATGCAGAACACAAAGGATCAGCAGTCAGTTTGATCAGTGGTCAATTTGATCAACTGTCAGTTTAATCCGTGGTCAATTTGATCAGCGGTCAGTTTGATCCGAGGTCAATTTGATCAGCGGTCAGTTACATCAGCGGTCAGTTAGATCAGTAGTCAGTTTGATCAGCAGTCAGTTAGATCAGCAGTCTGGTTGTGCAGCTCTCTTTCTGGACCTTTTGAAAACGGAAGTGAATCAGTTCTGTCTGCCGCAGCTTTGCCGTTTGCCTGCTCCGTGCTGATACATCTTATTAATCAGGACCTCAGCTGCTATTGACTGCAGGGATCTAGACCATCAGTCAGTGTTCAAACAGACTGGACTGCCTATTTTTATTTCCTTAGAGGTGGCAGAGCCAAGCCGCGAATAGTATTTTGTTGCCATGAACACCTGACCACCAGCCGAGGAGACGCTCCGCTTCAAGCAGCTTCGCCCGGCGACACCGTCTGCAGTCGCATGTTTAACGCCAGTCAGACGGCTGGGAGACCAAGTATGCTCTTGTAATGGGAAATTATCAACAACAAACAGTAAATTGGTTTGAGAAGTCCATTACAATGGTGCATGGGACACTGTTATTGTATCTGAACAAGGGAATTAAAACCCATTATTGGTACTTTTCTTTGTCGTGCTTTTCATGAATGGAAAGTGATATAAAACTCCTTTATTAGAATAAATAGCCCCTTGAAAAATTATGATGTTAAAAAACATGAATAGACGTATGTAATGTAACCCCTGATGCAGCAAGAGACATTATTTTGACAGACCAAGTGACACCCTAATGTCTATGTAGTGCACATGAGCCAAGAATCATCAACTCTGGTCCTCGAATCCAAATCCAGCCCTGGATTTCTTTTCTCTCACGTAATTAGTGTGTCTGATCGGCTAGACCAGGGGTGTCCAATCTTATCCAGAAAGGGCCGGTGTGTGTGCAGGTTGTTGTTTTAGCACAGGACTAAGACAGCTGATTCTACTCATCAAGATTAAAGACTACGATTGGTTCATTAGTATAACCAGGTGTGTTACTGCTGGGTTAAAACAAAAACCTGCACCCACACCAGCCCTTTTAGGATAAGATTGGACACCACTGGGCTAGACTGTCTTCATGCATGTACCTGACTCCCAGATAAAGGGAGGGTGGAAAACCAGTAGTTTTCAGCCCTCGAGGACTGTTAGTTGGCCAATTCAAAGTTAGCTATTGTTTTTTGATTGCTTTTTCTCATGTCGTTTTGTTTTACATGAGAATCAGTATTTTCACTTTAGTCTCCTTTAACCATGGCTTTCTCAAGGGGATTACAATGTCGTATTCTTTCACAAATTAACTACTTGCACTGAAAGTGTGGATGTTGAGATTCCATTAGATCAATTTGATATGGCACTGTGAGGCAATTTGCCTCTAACTCTTTACACATACAGTGGTGTGAAAAAGTGTTTGCCCCCTTCCTGATTTCTTTTTTTTTTTTTTTGGCATGTTTGTCACACTTAAATGTTTCAGATCATCAAACAAATTTAAATATTAGTCAAAGACAACACAAGTAAACACAAAATGCAGCATTTAAATGAAGGTTTTTATTATTAAGGGAGAAAAAAAAATCCAAACCTACATGGCCCTGTGTGTAAAAGTGATTGCCCCCCTTGTTAAAACACAACTTAACTGTGGTTTATTAAACCTGAGTTCAATTTCTCTAGCTACACCCAGGCCTGATTACTGCCACACCTGTTCTCAATCAAGAAATCACTTAAATAGCACCTGCCTGACAAAGTGAAGTAGACCAAATGATCCTCAAAAGCTAGACATCATGCCGAGATCTAAAGAAATTCAGAAACAAATGAGAAAGAAAGTAATTGAGATCTATCAATCTGGAAAAGGTTATAAAGCCATTTCTAAAGCTTTGGGACTCCAGCGAACCACAGTGAGAGCCATTATCCACAAATGGCGAAAACATGGAACAGTGGTGAACCTTCCCAGGAGTGGCCGGCCGACCAAAATTACCCCAAGAGTGCAGCAACGACTCATCCAAGAGGTCACAAAAGACCCCACAACAACATCCAAAGAACTGCAGGCCTCACTTGCCTCAGTTAACGTCAGTGTTCATGACTCCACCATAAGAAAGAGACTGGGCAAAAATGTTCCAAGACAAAAACCACTGCTGTCTACCAAAAAATCCTGAAGGAGAATGTCCGGCCATCTGTTCCTGACCTCAAGCTGAAACGAACTTTCTGCAGCAGGACAATGATCCAAAACACACCAGCAAGTCCACCTCTGAATGGCTGAAGAAAAACAAAATGAAGACTTTGGAGCGGGCCTAGTCAAAGTCCTGGCCTGAATCCTATTGAGATGCTGTGGCATGACCTTAAAAAGGCGGTTCATGCTCGAAAACCCTCCAATGTGGCTGAATTACAACAATTCTGCAAAGATGAGTGGGCTAAAATTCCTCCACAGCGCTGTAAGAGACTCATTGCAAGTTATCGCAAACGATTGATTGCAGTTGTTGCTGCAGTTATTCGGTTTAGGGGGCAATCACTTTTTCACACACGCCATGTAGGTTTGGATTTTTTTCTCCCTTAATAATAAAAACCTTCATTTAAAAACTGCATTTTTTTTTTTTTTTTTTACTTGTGTTGTCTTTCACTAATATTTAAATTTGTTTGATGATCTGAAACATTTAAGTGTGACAAACATGCAAAAAAATAAGAAATCAGGAAGGGGGCAAACACTTTTTCACACCACTGTACATGCCAATCAGAACTGTACAAAGTATATATATATATATATACATAATTACCATGGGTTTCACCATTCACTGATAAAAACAAAATCATTTCCAGGTATATCGTTTCTATATATTTCAGCACTTGTCAGTTTGTTCTTTCATGTTTTTAGGTAATTTGATTTGTTTTAAACATCAGACAAATGCCTTTTGATTCAAAAAGGCTGCCTGTACAATCCATTCTTTTCTGGCTATGTGAACTTCCTTTTTAAAGTAAATTATATGAACTGCACTTCAAATTGGTGGCACGGATGGTGCAGTGGGTAGCCAGGAGGTCCTGGGTTTGAATCCCTGTCGGCCGGGGCCTCTCTGTGTGGAGTTTGCATGTTCTCCCCGTGTTTGTGTGGGTTTCCTCCGGGTACTCCGGTTTCCTCCCACAGTCCAAAGACATGCAGGTTAGGCTGATTGGAGAGTCTAAATTGCCCATAGGTATGAGTGTGTGAGTGAATGGTGTGTGTGCCCTGCGATGGACTGGCGACCTGTCCAGGGTGTATTCGCCCAATGTATGCTGGGATAGGCTCAGGCCCCTTGCGACCCTGTTCAGGATAAGCGGGTTAGGATAATGAATGAATGAATATGGGTAATTTATATTTTTATGAATGGTCCATCATAAAAGTTACATAATTCCTCTGTACAGTATGTGGAATGGCAACACAGACATCCATAATGCTTATGTCAATCAAAGCAAATAGGCCTTGTGTTTTTCTTGCCAGTGGTTGGTGGTTTTTCTCCCCACTGGGATTTTTGTTTTTGGGGGCTCAGGGCTGGTATTTGCCCTTTTTTCCATTCTATTACTCTGTAAAGTGTCATTGTGACAAACATACACTCAGTCGTCACTTTATTAGGTAGACCTGTGCACCAGCTTATTAATGCAAATATTTAATCAGCCAATCATGTGGTAGCAACTGAATGCATAAAAGCACGCAAGACGTGGTCAAGAGGTTCACTTGTTTTTCAGAGCAAATGTCAGAATGGGGAAGAAATGTGATCGAAGTGACTTTGATCATGGAATGTTTGTTGGTGTCAGACAGGGTGGTTTCAGTATCTCAGTAACTGCTGATCTCCTGGGATTTTCACACATAACAGTCTCTAGAGTTTGCAGAGAATGGTATGAAAAACTGGTCGAAGCTGAAAGGAAGGTGACGGTAATGCAAGTAAACGCACATTGATATGCAGTGATATGCAGAAGAATATGCTGAACACACAACATGTCCATCCTCTTACGTGCAGCAGAAGACCAATAAGTCAAAAAAATAATAAATATCTAATAAAGTGCTCACTGAATGTATACATAAATTGTTGCTTTTATGAACATGAGAAACCAGTTGTTAGGTACAGGCCTTTATAGTATAACTTTAGAAGGAGATGTAGTTCTGCCTCCAGCCCTGACTGCTTTGATCCTCACCTCCACACTTTTACGAAGCGTAGCTTCAGTTCAACAGCAGCCTGCGTTCTGATTCATATTGAATGGAGGCTATCGAAGGCGAGTCCCTGGACTACAAAGTGCCGGGTTTTACGTGATGAGTTTGTTTCTGGTCTGATTAGGGACAACCTCACCTCTGCCCTCTGACAGCCTGTGACATCGCCGCTGGGGCTTGCCGCTTCGCAGATCTCCTTCCTGTCTGGGATTTTATCCGTGGTTTCGCCATCTGCAATCCGGGTGTCCTTAACCATAAATCTGTGCGGACATATGAGAAATTATTTGTATGTATTTATTTCTTTATTGGAGAGGAGGAGGTCATAGCAGGCAGGATGTATGATGTGAAATGTATCATTTTCTTAGACACAAGTCCATTCCAATTTGTGTTAAGGCTGATTTGTATGGCTTTGGGTCGATGGACGTATAGTATGGCATTTTACCCAGAAATATGTAAGGCATTGGAATTTATTACAATATTATTGAAAGGCAATTGTATTGCATCCACCTTGAATTGAAAATCCCCCTGAAAGAATGGTGCTCAGACCCCCCCGCCCATCCTTGTGGAGTTTGTGTCAGCCTTCTCAGGCTGAAGGCCCCTAGAATCGTCACCGTGTTTCGCCCTACCAGTGACGGTCCTGACTGTGTATGACAGGACGCGAAGCACAAGATGGACGCTTCAGGACCTATCTCAGTCTGTCCTGTGGGCCTGGCCCTCTGTCAGCCATCTCAGCACAAAGAACTGTCAACAATGGGGGAAAAAAACAAATCCAGCACGAATCAGTCCCTTTATTCCTGTCTCCGAAATGTCTTACGTATATCTCTGCACTGGAAACTGGCTCAGATACATAATAGTCTTGGAATCGCATACTTTTCTGTACTCGATTGATGGCACCCGGTGCAATTGAGCCAACCGACTAAGAGGTCCAGAAGGTCAGGTTTGACTTATTGAGAGTATTTCATGGGTTCCAATACACCAGACGAGCTCAGCAAAGTGTATAAAAGTATTTGAATCCAAAAACAATTACTGTCCCCCTGGGACCCTCAAGTGTATTTTATCTGCGCTCATCTTCCCTTCATCTTGTATGTAACCTTCACACTCCCTGGGAAACAGGAAACATGGATCAGTGTTTGTGGCTGAGTAAGAGGAGAGACCAAGAGAGGTGCTGTGGTCTCTGCTGCCCACTCAGATCACACCTGAATGGGCACGGTCGTTTCGGTGGACCGCACGTAACTGCAGCGATTATCTTTAAGCTGAAATCACACGGTGTCAGACCGAGCAAGGTCGTCGTGTCAACGGAGTGTTACTGAAATTCGGTCAAGGGAACACTTTGAGTGGGTGCTGTTTTTAACCATCTATATGCACTCAGTGGGAACTTTTATTAGGTATTTATTAGACCTATTTTTTCGTGTGCTGCTGTAGCATATCCACTCACAGGTTTGATGCGTTGTGTGTTCAGAGATGCTCTTCTGCATACCACTGTTGTGATGTGTAGTTATTTGCGTCACTGTCGTCTTCCTGTCAGCTTTGACTGGTCTGGCCATTCTCCTTGGACCTCTCATTAACAAGGTGTGTCTTCCAGTAGAACTGCTGCTCAGTGGATGTTTTTTGTTTTTCGCACCATTCTCTGCAAATTCTGAAACATGAAAATCCCAGGAGATCAGCAGTTTCTGAGATACTCAAACCACCCTGTCTGGCACCAACAATCATTCCACGGTCAAAGTCACTTTGATTACATTCTTATGGTTGATGTGAACATTAACTGAAGCTCCTGACCTGTATTTGCATGATTTATTGCATTGCACTGCTGCCACACAATTGGCTGATTAGATAATCGCATTAATAAGCAGGAATACAATAATAAAGTTATTAAAGTGCTCAGTGAGTGTATATATATATTTTTTACTTATTTACATCGTTTTTTCATTCATAATGAAACATGGACACGATTGACCCTTCCCTCTGCGGTTGCCAGGAAACCACAGTTGGCTCTCACTCCTCACTGCTTGATCTAACTCCACTCCTAGCTCTACCCCACCCAGCCAGCAACCTTGGTTGGGTGTGGTCCCTGAAAAAAGAAAATACTTCAAGTTCTGCACAGGAAAAGGAGAATAAAAAAGAACTGTTGAGCCTGCTGTCTGTTGGCCTTCCTCACTAGAGACTTGGGAGAATATTCCAGAAGCTCACTGAGATAGCAATTAAATGGTTGTATACAGAAGAGCATCTCTGAACACACAAACCTCTAAGTGGATAGGCTACAGCAGCAGTAGACTTAATAAGTCTAAAAATAAGTCTAATAAATACCCAATGACGTGCTCACTGAGTGTAAGACATTTTTGATAAAAATGAGATAATGTCATAAATATGTTTACAGGGCAGTAAATATATGTGTTTTACACAAAAATACTGTTTAAAAGTATGAAACAATGTGAAGGGTATCTGCTTGGAGCCCACTCACTTTGGTATCTTTGAAGCTCAATATCTAAAAACCACACAGAAAGCAGATATAAACGTATAATACCAAGGTCAGGACTTGTATTGAAGATAAGCTTGACAGGCCATGTGCCTTGATGAATGGGAACGAGGGGTGTGGGTGTTGGGTGGAGGAGGAAGATGAAAAGGAAGGAAAGATGCAGGGTGGCTGAGGTACATGACTGGGACCTGGAAGCCCCTGTGTGGCCACAATAACATCTGTGCAGCTGCTTGTCCCCTGAGCAAGGCCCTTAGCCCCAAATTGCTCCAGGGGGGATTGGCCCCTGCTTAGTCTAACCAATGTAATTTGCTTCGGATGAAAGCATCATCTGAGTGACTGTAAGGTGATGAAATGTAATGAGGAGAAAGATGAAAGGAAAAGATGTAGGGTGTTGGGTGGAGGAGAAAGTTCTCCACACCCTTGAGCTCCACATCCGTAGTCAGTCAGTCGGTCAGTACTTCAGAGATTTCTCTGCACCCTTGAGCCCCACCCTGTCATCTTTAGTCAGGTCAGTACTTCAGCTGCCCATTTTATGGGTAGTACTGTAGGTGAGTTCCGTCAGATAGACGGCTCTGTGGGATCAATACGAACAATCAATGTAGCCTATCATGGCAACACTATTCACACCAGTTTGGTAGACACACCCCATTCATTGGCTTTGGCAGAAAAAGACAGCAGACCAATGATAAACTTTCTCTTATTCCTCTTATTCCTTTCTGAAAACAATTGAGGCCAGATATAAGCAAGGGAGTTGCTGAATCATGATTCATATGTGATCTGCAACGCCCAGTTTGAAAGTTTGAATGGAGGTTTGTGAGTCAGACAAGCTGCACCGGCCATAATTAACTTGCAATAATAATGAACAACTAAGGAGATTGTTCAACACAAATACAGAATCATTGAATGGCATTCACAGCATTCACCGGACTGTGCCTATCTTGCACCGCAAGCCTCTCCATAGAAAATGAATGGAATGTGTTGTTAGATGTGAAGGTGCCTTGAGTCATGTCAGTGCTTAGTCAGGTCAGTATTTAGTCGGATCAATACTTAGTCAGGATGCTACTTAGGCCAGTACTTAGGTAGGTGAGTATTTCGGCAGGTCAGTACTTTTCCCACTATATCATTGCCAAGATTTTCTTTTTGCTTCTTTGTCTCCTTTGCAGAGACCCCACACCACCCCTGCCATTCACAAACGTCATGACGGTAATTAAAGACTGCCAACCGCGTTGCAGAGAAAGGATAATGGATAAGCAGAACCCCCCAGGCCTTCTTCATTCTACAGAGTATTTCAGGGTGTGGGTGAGAGTGTATTAATGACTGAGGAGGCGTGAATACACCATATTAATCT
This sequence comes from Conger conger, assembly GCF_963514075.1. Lineage (NCBI taxonomy): Eukaryota > Metazoa > Chordata > Actinopteri > Anguilliformes > Congridae > Conger > Conger conger. The sequence goes on from NC_083771.1 coordinate 11,247,063, forward strand.
CAGGTGCTAAGCCCAGCCTGTGGCAGCTTCCTTCTCTTCATACTGATGGGATTTAAAGGCCAAGCATGGGACATCACACCCTAACAACATGCTGTAGGTCAAATTATAAAATATGAGATTTGTCTTAACATTCTGGTCCATTTGTCATGTGTGTGTGTGTGGGAGTGTGATGTGTAGGTCAGCACATATTCCCCTTGCAGCTATTTGGAGAGAAATTCTTATTTCGAAGAGATATTCTGCAAAATAAGTTCTGTATCCATGGTTAGCTTGTTGACATTAAGATATGCACAGTCAGCAGTTTTGAGAGAGGCGCAACAGTGGCGATGCAAATTTCACCAAAAAAGATAAAGCAGTTCTTCTACAGTTTGACGGTACATCATGTAAAACAAAGCAAACTCGGGGCTGGTGCTGAATAGTCCCTGGGTGACAAGGCCAGTGGGGAAGGAAGCGGACACCGGTGTGCGTGGCGATACATATTCGGAGACAGTCCTCTCATGGGATCAAGGGAAATTGAGTTTTTTCACAGCCTTGCCTGAAAATTGAGGACGTCAGCCAATTGTAGACCCAATGAAATGGTGAGTAATTGACCAAATGGGCTGTCCGTTCCTTTAAAACAACAAACGCTCTTGGTGAGGGTGTTGATGGGTGATGTTTGTTTTGAGGTGATGAGCTTTGGGTCGCTCAGCGTTGCAGTGCTGCAACCCAATTCCAAACCACCCTGGCAGTCACCTCCACATACGCTGCCACTGCCTCTTCAACGCCGCCCATGTGTCTATACACCCCCTGTCCAATGCAAGCACACCTGGGTCAAATAGGTCATTGTTTTGGATTCATATACTTTTCTCGATTGATCTTGCTTTGTGCAATTGAGCAAACCAACCGGAGCAGAAGGCAGGGTTTGCAGTCTTGACCACGTCTGCATGCTTTTATACAGTAGGAATATATATAATTTTATTTCTATGAACATGAGAAAACAGTCGTTAGGTACAGGCGTTTACAGTGTAACTTTATGAGAAGGAGATTCTGCCTCCAGCTCTGAGTGCTTTGATCCTCACCTCCGCACTTTTACGAAGCGTAGCTCCAGTTCAACAGCAGCCTGCGTTCTGATTCATATTGAAGGGAGGTTATCAAAGGCGAGTCCCTGGACTGCAAAGCACAGGGTTTTACGTGATGAGTTTGTTTCTGGTCTGATTAGAAATGACAGGGACAGCCTCACCTCTGCCCTCTGACAGCCTGTGACATCGCCGCTGGGGCCTGCCGCTTCGCAGATCTTACATTGGCATTATAATGTTCGGTTAAAGGCCCAGATGCATCAATATTTTCCTTTCCTGGTTTTAGTATCTAATACGCCCACAAAAACCTTTGCTGAGAGCAGCGATGTAGGTTTTTGAAAAGTCCCTAACCCTGCCCCCAGAGCTTAATTCCCCCTTGACCTCCTGTGGTCAGCTCTCTGTGTTAACATTTAGCAATGTCATCTGATACAAAAACATACTCTATGTCACATGGGAAATTGTTTTACAAACATCTCGGAAACATAGTAGCAAAACCCTAAAATATGCACACTTCTACCGAACTGTTTGACTTGGATCAGTTTAGAACACAAATCGAAAGCCCCATGATGATACGAAAAGCTGTAAAACACAAGAAATATGCGTGTGGGGCTTCAAGAACATTCCAATCACATCGCTGTGAACTCACACTGTGAAGGGTTAATGTTGGAGTAAGACAGTTGGTAGAGAACTGAGGAGCTCCTCCAATCAGGGCGATCCGACTCGAACCGTGACGCGGGGCAACGCACACCCCAGGTCCTCTAGGTGTGAATATCTGAGCAGGCATCGTGCGCCTGACACGTTATGGTAGGCGTGGCGGTCTCTATGGCAACAGCATGAGCGATGTTTTAGCCTACCGGCACTGAGGAAGCAACCAGCAACCGCATGGCTTGCTTGATTCTATCCACCGCCGAGCTTCCTGCGGTCACGGACGGCAGTGCTTCGAGGAGGCCCGCTGGGCTTGCGGCAGGCGAGTCCAGATTCATCATTTAGGCTGCGCATCTCAAACCCCGGTTAAAAGCACGTTGGCAGATTTAATCTCCGCCAGAGGTCCCCCGTAACTCCCCGCTTCGCCCTAAAGAACGAGCCTTCCGCAAACCGAGCGCAGGAGGGCGTGAAACGACACGCGCGAAAGCCCGAACGCTAAGCCTCCGCCACATTCGCAAGACTGTAAAAAAAAAAGATGCACAGCAAATATGTCCACACTGTACACAGCCCGTACTGTAGCACTGCGTTGTAATCGCGGACTGGCTGAGCGGACCTGTTTTCCCTCGCTTACCGCGTGCTTAAGCCTCGCACGCCAGAAGGCTCCGGAATGCGTGGGCGGCGTGGCGGAGGAGCTGCGGATTTGCATACTTATTGCCGCGCTCTCGGCGACCTGGCGATTTCACGGTCTGCCGCACGAGCCGCGACCGAGGGAAGGCGGCGGCTGCTGGACTGCGACGCGGCGGAGGATAGGGCTGTCTCGGGGTTGTATTTAAAAGCACCTGCGCTCTTCTTCTGTGTGCGAAGCACGGGACCGTCAGGGGAAGAAGCCGATCCGTGCCTCTCGCTCAAAACGGAACACGCGCGCTTCCTGGGGTGCGATTAACACGCGGGAAGTAGGTTTTTGCCATTACTGGACATGGCCCTTATATCACGTTTACAGAGTGGCATCCATTTCATAAACATCGTAGATGTTTTTATTTTGAATTCATTTGAGAGTTGGGAGCTTCATTTCTCTTCAGTGTTGAATAGAGAAGCTGTACCTTAGGACTTGAACCAGCAATCTCCGGGCTTGGTTTATTCCCTCAAGCGTCATGGCGCATAAGATTTGAAGCCAAGGCTGCAGCTGTAAAACCACAATAAGGTGAACAACTGTGAAGAGCAGAACAAATTAAAATTATGCGTGAGACAGACTGCTGCATAAATACCGTCGTTTATATTTGGAGAGGCTTTCAAGGATTACCGCTAAAACTTTATAAGCTGATGCAAACAGCAGTGGCAAAAATGTATTGCAGTTTTTGTAAGTAGTTTATGTCCATAATCCCATTCTCAAGGCCCTTATTTTCTTATTTTCTAGTCCAGTTCTTGACTGACTGACAGCCACGGTCTTGACCTCAAGGAATATAAATGGATATTTAAGGGCCTTCCCTCCACAAGCGTAGTATGACCGTGGTCAATGTTGGTGTCTTTCATGACAGACATTCAAGCTAAAAATCTGTTTCAGTAGCATCATACGCAAAGTTGTTTTTTCTGCGTGTGAAAAGCCGGTGGCTGAATCAGAGTGATATAGAAATTATGCATATTTCTGCTGCTATCTGGGTACTTTCAGAGTGACATTGAAAAGTGTATCAGGCAATTAGTGCATTGTGGGGACCATTAAATGTATGGTTGCATATTTTTGCCCTTCATAGATACTTTTTTTCTTTATTTGTTTTTGTTTTCAGTTTAACAGACTAAAGGCAGGAACTCCAATGATCTCCTTTTTGAAGATTAATTTATTTTCATCTGGCATTTCCTGTCTGCTTATCTGTCAATCTGTCAGCTTTCCAGTTTGTTTGTGCACCATTAAGAGCTAGCTTTTATGTTATTATTACTACTTGAAATGTTAATTTTGGTCCACTATACAGAGCTTTTAACTGTAGTATACACACGCACACACACACACACACATAAGTACACACACACCTATCTGTATGGCCATGGAAGGTATGTAATCTTGTATGTCCGCATTACTGGACTGCGTTATTTTGGTTGACAAATCTAGAGGCGTATGTGTATCCAACACCGCGAGTCTACGACTGAGGGTGGGCCATTTTAGGACCCCAAATTACAGCTGAGAATCGGAGTCCAGGGCCCCCCATCTGGGAGCAGCCCCCCCCCCCCCCCCCCCTCCCATACCCCCAGGGCAGAGCTGTGCATCAGCACCAGGGGATTATGGGAAAACACAGGCGACTACGTGCCGGCCCAGCGCGTGCTGAGAAGCATGACCTAGCTACCGAGGGTAGCTGTGTTCCGCTCCATTCTGATTTAATGAGTGGCAAATGTGAACCACTTCTAGCTCTTTAGCTTTTTTTAATTTTTTTATTAAGTTATATTTGTAGATGTGTTATAAGTGGCCTGGATTCGTTTGACAGTTGTCCTTAACTTAACTTAATGCAATTTTCTTTTTTCTTTTTTTTTTTTTTTCTTCACAGATACCGTCTGGTGAGTTAACTTTCTTCGACTTTTACAAGTTCAGCCGTCACCAGAGTCAATGTCAAGGACAAAATTTGAGTTGAATCGGGGCCACTGTGTTATGAAACATTCGATATAATGAAAAAGAAAGTGCACATCAAGAGCGATAAAATATTATAAATGCCTAATACCTGTACTTTCAGTCCATCACACTTATCATGCTAATCGACGTGTGAACAGCTTTTTTGAAACTAAGTAAAATGTAGAATTTCATTCATACTGGCCCAGATTCAATCAATTTTTGACTTAATTAATAGATTTGAATTAATTCCTCTTTTTTTCTTTCCTTTGGAGGCACAGTCTGGATGCTTGCTGAACTTTTCAAACTGTTTGTGGCTGAAAATGATCTGTTAATTTGATTATCCATCAAAGTTCCAGATTATCATGCATTTTCTGCCATGCTTTATTTCAGTAGCAAAATTGACCCGCTCAGCCAAATCCTATAACACTGCTTGATCACATGACCGTGTCCAAGTTCTGCTTTGTTTTCATTGGCTAGAGGTGATGATGTAATGGGAGACGCTTGCAGAAGTTCTGCAATTCAATGGCCAATCACATTGTTTGGAGTTAATGACTTATTAATATGACCTTTTTTTTTCTTCAATAGCCTGCATTTTTGGTTTTCCCTTTTCAAATAGCTTTCTGGGATGTGACAGTTTCTTAGGTCGGCTTCTTTGTTGAGCAAAGAGGGAATGTACTAATTAACAACTTTAATCTATTTGCAATTTGAAGAGGCAAATTATCATCCAAAGTTAATTAAGCCATTATTCATCCTCAGGAATTGTTAGCTACTGTTTGAAAGGGGTAAATAATTCATGCTTTTTTCAGTACAAATGGCCCTATGTACCACATCCGTCTGCGTTGGGCTAATTTGCATTCCGATGTGAAGATATTTAATCGCGTTTGACAGACCGCTTTTTTCCTTGACAGCAAACCTTGTCAAAAGTAAATTGTTTGGAGTAGAATTAATTCATCTCAAAGGAAACATTACAGGGAACAATGCCTTTTTCTGTGAGAATGGATTAACGCCACCATCAGAATTCCCATCACTTTTCCTAAATACACAATCCCATTACGGAGCCAGAATGACAATGGGGGCTGACGACCGGTTTATCGCTCTGAAATGCCACTCCTTTCCGAATTCGCCGCCGCGCTTCGAGGACTTATCGCAATATAACAGCGGAGCGCAAATATTAATGGCATTTCCATGCACACAAAGGGATCTAAGAGATATGCCTATCCACAGCTCCACGGTGAGTCAGCAGGTAAGAACAGGTCAGATATCACGTTTTAAAGCCGATTTCACTTGGACGGTCTCATCGGATCTGTACTTTACATCTACAGAGAAGGCTTTCTGACATCGTGATAATGCTGTGACTTCGCCACCTTCCATTTTGTGGCGTGTAATGTTTTGAGTCCGTTGTTCATACACGAGTTAAGGACAAGAGTGCAAACGAGGTGAAAACCTTATTTTTTGCTATGATGCATTTTTCACACTGATCCTAACACAGTATATACACTGTATAATCTACAATAATATAATAACTTTTTCTGCAGGGGAAGTGCCGGTGGCAATGATACATAACACAGGGGACATTAAAATCAGCGCTTGTTGGCATCAAAGTGCCATTACCTACAGGATATTGCTGTGTTCAAAGTTTGAGATAAAATCTCTCAGAGCTTCACAGCACTAAAAACATTGGCAGTAAGTCAAGATATTCCATGCTGTTGTTAGTAGTTCATCACAGAACCAAAGTCAAGATGTATGTACAGTAAATGTATCAAAGTAAACTGTAGAATACTGGTTCTAAAAAATGCATTTCTTGAAAGTTGTAAAGGGGCGTACACCAACATATGTTCGTCAGTATCATTAAAAAAAAGAAAACATCCAGTTTTCTATGTAAATACTTGTCAATCCTAGTCAGCTGGATGGAGGTTAACGTAAGGGGATAGTCTCCTTTGTTTATTCTTCAAACATCCTTGTTCCTGGTTTTCTTTAAATGGTAAAATGTTCGTAAATGGTTGGCATTTATATAGCGCCTTTATCCAAAGCGCTGTACAATTCATGCTTCTCATTCACCCATTCATACACACACTCACACACCAACGGCGATTGGCTGCCATGCAAGGTGCCGACCAGCTTATCAGGAGCATTTAGGGGTTAGGTGCCTTGCTCAAGGACACTTCGACACAACCCGGGCGGGGGATCGAACCGGCAGCCCTCCGACTGCCAGACGACTGCTCTTACTGCCTGAGTCGTGTCGCCCCAGAAGTATTCCTTTTATTTGATTTATTTATTTACCTTTTTTTAACCAAGGATAACCTACTTTTTATCCATCCATCCATCCATTATCTTAACCCGCTTATCCTGAACAGGGTCGCAGGGGGGCTGGAGCCTATCCCAGCATACTTTGGGCGAAAGGCAGGAATACACCCTGGACAGGTCGCCAGTCCATCGCAGGGCACACACACCATTCACTCACACACTCATACCAATGGGCAATTTAGACTCTCCAATCAGCCTAATCTGCATGTCTTTGGACTGTGGGAGGAAACCGGAGTACCCGGAGGAAACCCACGCAAACACGAGGAGAACAGGCAAACTCCGCACAGAGAGGCCCCGGCCGACGGGGATTCAAACCCAGGACCTCCTTGCTGTGAGGAGGCAGTGCCGTCCATGCCGTCACCTACTTTTTAAACGACTTAAATTTGAGGCTCCTTCTGTGAGGCCTGCGATGATAATGTGAAAAAAGAAAACTCATAACCCGGAGGAGGATGGAACAGAACAGTGGTTTTGAATCTCTCAAAAGGGAAACTAGCTTCCTTTAGTCCTCAAAGAACCGCAAGGCGTCCAGCTCTGCAGTGCTGTGTGCTAAATTGCTGAATTGTTGTTAGGTTGTCTCCTGTGTTCATGTCACCTTTTTTCCTTTCTACTCCGCATGATTTGAGACTGCCTCATTTTCTGACACAAGCCCAGGTTCTTCAGTTGAAGAGAAGATCTAAAAACTTGATGCGGTGCCAGATACTATTCAGGTTTTAGGCAAACGATGTAGTAGGTACATTTTAATCGGCAAGCATTGCTGGGCTGAATGGCCTGTTCACGCCATTATGTTATGTTAGGTTACTATAAAGCATCCTCTTCGCTACCCCTACCAGTCAAGGTGGTAATCTGCACCTCAAAACTGTCAGTTCAGTTCAGTCCTGCTTGTACCAGTAACCATTTCTAAATTAATATTCCACACCATTAGCAATTTACAGAGCCCCCCCCCCCGCCCCCAACCCCCATTCACTTCCGCTTCAAATTGGCATCTTGATATCAGAACAAAAACATTGTATATCTGACGTATGCTACAATTGCTGTGAAATAGCTTAATTTAATAATGTTTTCCAAAAACGCTATGTAATCCAAGCAGATGAAGTTAAACAGAGATGGGGAACGCAAAAGCTGTATTATAAAAAATGACTTCATTTACATAGGCAGAGATGAGGATGCATTTCAAGGATTTTGAAAATGCAAAATCAAATTATACAAATTACAATGCATTTTCCAAGATCATAAATTAAGAGTCAAACAATTTCAAAAACGGTATGTCTTTTGAAATACAGTACCTGCGAGCTGATATAGATGCACTGTGAGGTAAAGGAAAATGCTTTGGAGTTCTTATCTTTTGTGCAATCAATATACCAGACACACTCTTCAAAAAAACTGAGAATTGTTAGCTTTGTAAATCACATTTTGCCAAGCAAATATCCATCCATCCATCCATTATCTGAACCCGCTTATCCTGAACAGGGTCGCAGGGGAGCTGGAGCCTATCCCAGCATACATTGGGCGAAAGGCAGGAATACACCCTGGACAGGTCGCCAGTCCATCGCAGGGCGCGTACACACACACACACACACACCATTCATTCACACACACACTCATACCTACGGGCAATTTAGACTCTCCAATCAGCCTAACCTGCATGTCTTTGGACTGTGGGAGGAAACCGGAGTACCCGGAGGAAACCCACGCAAACACGAGGAGAACAGGCAAACTCCGCACAGAGAGGCCCCGGCCGACGGGGATTCAAACCCAGGACCTCCTTGCTGTGAGGAGGCAGTGCCGTCCATGCCGTCACCTACTTTTTAAACGACTTAAATTTGAGGCTCCTTCTGTGAGGCCTGCGATGATAATGTGAAAAAAGAAAACTCATAACCCGGAGGAGGATGGAACAGAACAGTGGTTTTGAATCTCTCAAAAGGGAAACTAGCTTCCTTTAGTCCTCAAAGAACCGCAAGGCGTCCAGCTCTGCAGTGCTGTGTGCTAAATTGCTGAATTGTTGTTAGGTTGTCTCCTGTGTTCATGTCACCTTTTTTCCTTTCTACTCCGCATGATTTGAGACTGCCTCATTTTCTGACACAAGCCCAGGTTCTTCAGTTGAAGAGAAGATCTAAAAACTTGATGCGGTGCCAGATACTATTCAGGTTTTAGGCAAACGATGTAGTAGGTACATTTTAATCGGCAAGCATTGCTGGGCTGAATGGCCTGTTCACGCCATTATGTTATGTTAGGTTACTATAAAGCATCCTCTTCGCTACCCCTACCAGTCAAGGTGGTAATCTGCACCTCAAAACTGTCAGTTCAGTTCAGTCCTGCTTGTACCAGTAACCATTTCTAAATTAATATTCCACACCATTAGCAATTTACAGAGCCCCCCCCCCCCGCCCCCAACCCCCATTCACTTCCGCTTCAAATTGGCATCTTGATATCAGAACAAAAACATTGTATATCTGACGTATGCTACAATTGCTGTGAAATAGCTTAATTTAATAATGTTTTCCAAAAACGCTATGTAATCCAAGCAGATGAAGTTAAACAGAGATGGGGAACGCAAAAGCTGTATTATAAAAAATGACTTCATTTACATAGGCAGAGATGAGGATGCATTTCAAGGATTTTGAAAATGCAAAATCAAATTATACAAATTACAATGCATTTTCCAAGATCATAAATTAAGAGTCAAACAATTTCAAAAACGGTATGTCTTTTGAAATACAGTACCTGCGAGCTGATATAGATGCACTGTGAGGTAAAGGAAAATGCTTTGGAGTTCTTATCTTTTGTGCAATCAATATACCAGACACACTCTTCAAAAAAACTGAGAATTGTTAGCTTTGTAAATCACATTTTGCCAAGCAAATATGCTTTTACAAAACCCGCTGAGGCCCGGCCTGTGTTCTTGAGTGACAGCACAAAAGCAAAAACTCGCTGAAGTCCATGAATGAACGACACACGATATTTTGTCAAGATTATGCGGAAGTATTTTCAGCCTAACTGCCTGTTTTTTTTCTATAGTTGGGCCACGCTGCCAAATACATTGGGGATGATCTATTTATTTTCCTTTTTTTTGTGTGTGTGTGTGTGTGTGGGGGGGGGGGGGGGTGTTGAGGGGTAGAGCACAAGGTTTGTTTTAAAAACTATGAAAGCCTTGCTTGAAAAAGTTACCATTCCCCTAAGACTAGTGAGTACATTAACTTTAGTAATAACTTGGTTGAATTGACCCCTGCCCCTGCTGACAGATAAATCAGTACAGTACTTTGCTTGTTAATTAGCAAATACTACAGTACATGAACATCTTTGTAAAGTTACTGTTAAAGGCACGATGGATGCACCCACAACCCATAATTATTATTTTATTATTAATTAAAAGCACAAGATTCATTTGATATTTTCTTTTGATGGCAAAGACTCAGAGATTCCTTTCAAGGAGTAATAATAAGCAAGCAGCTCATGGCCTAAGCTGTGAGAAATCCAACTGCATCCAAGCAGTAAATTGGGCCTTCAGAACGAGATTTAAGAGCCTAACTCCGCTTCTGCAATCCAAAACAGGTGCTTAAAATACTGTGAAAGTCCATATTAGGCAGCTGGACTGGGTGTCTTTTTCAGTTACACATGGTAAGATTAAAATGGCAGAAATAAGGTAGTAATTCCACACAGTGTGAGTCAGAACTACACTCTTGCTGAGACTGGTAGAGTCATTCAGGGCACCCTGTCCTTTTAATTTCCCTTTCAACACTTGTAGGAGGGGGAATGAAACAACTGGAGGTTTCACCCAGAGATCAGAGGAAGCCATTTTAACCACCACAACCACCACCAGCTTCCAGATGACTTCCACTTTCACAGCTTATTTGGCTTATTGGTGTCCTCCAACATCATTCAAGATAAATGGACGTATTAATAATTATGTGTACATGTTGCGTGAAAAACAAAACTGGGACTAGCAAGGTTGGTGGTTCAATCCCCGGTGTTGTCACGAGAACATCTGCACAGCTTTTGTGCCCTTAAGCAAGGCCCATAACCCCGCTAAATAACATGCAATGTAATGTGGTGTAAAAATTGAAAACGAGTTATGCGTCTGTATCATATTACATTTTAATACGGAAGCCTTACAGTGGTAAATGTAATGATCGTAAGTGTACTGGCAAGATATTTGAGATTTACGGTCTCTACAAGTCCTAGCGTGTGCTGTCGACGGGGGGAAGTTTCACTTCCTTGCGGATGATGTATTGACAAGAGCGCGTAAAGACGTTTCCATAAAGCGTGAAGAATTTGAAATGGAACAGACGTGTATAGCCACAGTTGACTAAATACGCGCCTCGCAGAATACGTTCCCCGTGACTTCGCTCGCCGCTCCTCGTCTGAAGAAGCTCCGTCTCTCATCTGAGCTCAAGCGGACCGTGCGGAGCTAAGTAAAACACTGGCATGACAGCAGCCTCGTCCCTAATATGAATCATTATGAACATTCGGAACTGCGTCCATTCACCGCCATCATATAAACAATCTGTGACTGCAATATGAGAGGCTTCAGAAATATGAAATACTCCTCTGCGCAATGTTGAGCGCATTCTGACAAACATGTTCATGTCAGATATCAAGGATGATTAATACGGCCATTATTGACAAACAGCAGGCAGATGTTTTCTAATATATTCATATATTCATATTTATTTACGTCATGCACTGTTTGTTCAGGGAGTATGTTTTTTAGGGAACATCTCCAAAGTGTATCAATGCCTCCCTGCTGTCTGTGTTTGTTTTTTTGTTTAGTTTTGTTGTTATGTTAGTTTTTTTTTTTTAGAAATTTGTTCAAATTTGTTCACATTTTCTAACTGTTAAAACTCAATTTCCCAAAATGCATTGCACAGTTCTGTCCACCAGACAGAAAAAATAAAAAATAAAAATAAAGCAAAAGCATGCAATGTACATTTGTTTGGTGCAATGAATACCTACATCACACGATACCGCTGTTTTACGAATTTCATTTTCCGTTAACTTGAGATATGGAAAGTTTCCGCACCAGAGATCACAGCGATGGTTGGCCGTGTCGTATGAATCCATTTTCACAAAGGAGTTGGTCGCCCACAGATGTGAACGAAAGGCACAATCGATCAAATTACTGTGAGAGAAAAAAAAAAACGGCTTCTTAAATGTGAGTGAGAAAAATAAAAAAGAGTCTGAGACTTCACCGTGACAGCTGTGTGTGCCTATGTATGAGCTGCCTGTGACAGTGTGTGAGCTGTTTGGTGAAAGAAAGACATCTGTACGTCGCTGAGTGAGTTGCGTGAATACTAAACCGAGGCGTGTTGGCGCTAGCATTGTGTTATTTTTTATGCAAATGAAAAGACGGAAGTGGTGAAATTTAGGACTTATGTTTATTTTCTGTGTGATTTCAGGAACGGGAATCTCCATCTTAGAAGAAGTTTCTGCTCTCTGGAAGATTTCACTTAAACAGGTGCCATACACAATGTGCATCCAAAGTAAATATAAATTGACAAATATAATGTAATTTTTCTTAAGTCAATTAGGCCAGACTCCACTAGCACTAGAACCTGAATCCTTCAGTTGAGTTCGAAGTTAATACCCAAATTTCTCTTTGTCATAAGCCGATTTATTTATCCACTGAATGGTACAGTATATTGTTTCCAGTGTAACATTCAAGCTGTTTGTCTTCGTATGACATGTACAGACTAGTTTTGCATGCAGAATATCTGGAGTTTTTACACTGGAAACTAAATCAATATCAATAAGAATCGGAGCAGTACATCAGAAGACGGGTGGATTTTTTTTCTGCAAGCTGGCTCTCTGACAGAGAAATATTCAGAATCAACAGCGCGCACCGTTTTATTTTTAAAGAGCTTGGTTTGGAAGCGGTGCGAGCAGCCGGAGTGTGTCTCACCCTCTCAGACGCATCGCACGGTGAATGAGAGTATCTTGGCTGCTTCAGGGTCAGGGAGCGATCCGTGCAGTCTGCCGGAGCAAAGGCCTCACTCTCAGAAAGAAAGGCACAAAAAGTGCAGAAAAGGGCACGAATGCTTGTCACTGGAGCAGTACCCTGCAGTATAGGTGCATAAAATTGTACCCCTTGACAGCAATATATAATTAATGTGTATCTTTTTTGCTTGGAAAATGTATTAATTTGCACCCAAAGAATGTTACTGTACATTTGGGACACTTGGGAAAGAACAAAAATCTACCTCCACTGTCACTTTATTTCTGAGAGTGCACCTTTAGTCGTCCTGGCTAAGCTAAAAGATGAATGTTGTCTTAGATTCACTATAGAAACCTGCCATGGAACAGGGAGACTCTCCTAAGCCAAGTGTGTTTGCGTCAGATGCCTTCTGTGCTTTTCAGTGTGATTAAGTACCGAGGCCCTCAAACTCGCTCTGGCAGCCGTTTGGGTTCATTTGCACAGAACTGAACCCTTCATATGCCTCCCATCGCTACTGGCCACTGGCTGTGTCTGGCACATCTCGAGAGATGTGCATTACCCATAGCTCTCAGTCACTGATAGATGTGCATTACCCATAGCTCTCAGTCACTGATAGATGTGCATTACCCATAGCTCTCAGTCACTGATAGATGTGCATTACCCATAGCTCTCAGTCACTGATAGATGTGCATTTCCCATAGCTCTCAGTCACTGATAGATGTGCATTACCCATAGCTCTCAGTCACTGATAGATGTGCATTACCCATAGCTCTCAGTCACTGATAGATGTGCATTACCCATAGCTCTCAGTCACTGATAGATGTGCATTACCCATAGCTCTCAGTCACTGATAGATGTGCATTTCCCATAGCTCTCAGTCACTGATAGATGTGCATTACCCATAGCTCTCAGTCACTGATAGATGTGCATTACCCATAGCTCTCAGTCACTGATAGATGTGCATTTCCCATAGCTCTCAGTCACTGATAGATGTATATTTCTCATAGCTCTCAGTCAATGATAGATGTATATTTCCCATAGCTCTCAGTCAATGATAGATGTGCATTTCCCATCACTCTCAGTCTCACTATACAGTATGTGCATTACCAATCCCCCAGATTCTTGGAGAAGGCAATTAGATCCTTGGAGCTCATCAGATTCTAATGTCAAGTTGAATTCATGTAATTTATTTTAGCTATATTGTCGACACATGGGGTGGGTGGGGGGGCTGCTATATTTACAGAAGCCAAGACAAAAGGTGAAATTGTAATTGCTTTTTGTGTTATCGTTTATCTGAATAAAAACAATCGATCACAAAGTTTGAGAGTTCAGCTACAGTGAATTTAAACATAAAGCTGTCTTATAAAGCAATAACACATCCTCAGCTTTACTTATTAAAACCCTTAAACAGTATTTTTATTTTATATTGTTGTGATACATCACCGGGCGAATAGAATCTTTTTTTTATTGCCAAATTCGTAAAATTGCGGCATAAAAAAGCGGGGCTATGAAAAAGAGCTTGTGCGGCTCTGGTAATGTGCGTTTGCTTTGTGGGTTGCAGCGTGAGTTATGGGGAGGGACTCACAAACACATAAAGCACGTTCTGAAATGAAAATAAAAACGCGGTCCTCTCGAAGCTGCGAAAGGCGGAACGGCTTTTGGGCGAACGCGGAGAGAGAAGGCACAGAGACGGGCCGGGCCGGGCCGGGCCGTGAACACGGATAATGATGCGGGGAGAACGTGAAATCCCAGCGGCGGCTGTGACAGGACGGGTGAAGTAATAGAGGACGGGGACACGGTGGCGCTCTGTACTCTTCTGATCCTCACATTGCCAGTCTCTAGAGTGGTGAAGGTCCTGCTGGAACAAGTCTGCAGATTAAACCCGGCTCTGTGAGTCTACCCTCAACCCCGCCATCTGCACAGTAACCCACCCCGAAAAACGCACAGCTGTGAAAAGTGTGTATGAGACTGGGGCTAACAAAAAAAGACTACATACTAGCATACTGATTTCAGGCTGATTTTCATTGAAGTGTAGTTTGATTACTATGCCAAGTATGCGGCTTATTTCTGCACATTGGTTCCCCCTCATATCCTGCATATACTTTATTAGGTATTTATTATAATTTTTTTTTGACTTATTGGTCTTCTGCTGCTGTAGCCTATCCACTTTGAGGTTTGACATATTGTGTGTTCAGAGATGCTCTTCTGCATACCACTGTTGTAATGTGTGGTTATTTGTGTTACTGTCACCTTCCTGTCAGCTTTGACCAGCCTGGCCCTTCTCTTCTGACCTCTCTCATTAACAAGGTGTTTTTGCCCACAGAACTGCTGCTCACTGGATGTTTTTTGTTTTTTGCCCCATTCTCAGCAAACTCTAGAGACTGTTGTGCTTGAGATACTGAAGCCACCCTGGCACCAATAATCATTCCACAGTCAAAGTCACATTTCTTCCCCATTCTGCAATTTGGTATGAAAAACAACTGAACCTCTTGACCATGCCTGCATACTTGTATGCATTTAGTTGGCTGATTAAATATTTGCTTTAACAAGCTGGTGTACATACAGATCTACCTAATAAAGTGGTCACTGAGTGTATATTCACCATTTTATCCCCTGAATCTTCTCGCACCAGTTCGAACCCCCCGACCCCCGGCCCCTGGCCACATCTTTGCAGTATCGGGGGTGTTCTTACGGAGGGTTCAGGGCAGGGTCTCTGGAATTGCCGCTGGCTTGCCGCTGGGCAAGCTCTAGACGCAGCTCGGCAAATAATGAACCAGAGAGCACAAGCACAAATGGACATGGGGTCAGGACCAGGGTGGGGACTCTCACACACCATTCCCTGACAGCAACATTATCAGTACATCATTCCCTGGTCCACTACACTACAGAGCACCATCAGTTCTCATAGAAAACCACACATTCCATCCACTCTTTTCATCACATTGCTCATGTTCTTGTTTGTATCTCGACATCATTGCAAATGAGGAGAACCTCAATGCTTCTCAAGGCTTAAATAAAGGTTTTAAATGAAATGAAATCCAGATTGTTTTCATTCAATATTTTTATTCCATATTTTTAAAACTTATTTCCAGTATTTTTCGATGGGGGGGGGGTGTGTGTGAGGGGGATAGATCTGACACCAACCAGACGCTTGACCGACGTTGCTCTTCACTTTCACTGTTCAGTCATGCGCACAAGCTCCCATTGATAACAAAGATCTAACAAACACAGCGGATGCACCTGCTCCATTCAGCAGTATTCTAGAAAGTTCCAGATATTTCTATCTCTCCGCTAGTCCTGTGCCTTCGCTCTGAAATGTGAAATGTCGCTCCTCAGCCAGGCGAGACTCCTTTTGTTTGGCGGTGGAGGCGCGGGTGGAGAGGAGGGAGGGGGGAGTTCAGAGGTGACGTGGTCAGCGACGGGGCCCGTAATGGGGCCTCACCTGCAGGGGCCTCCCGGTTTCGGCGTGATCGCTGAGGCATGAACAGCACTCTGCCGGCTGTGTGCTTTAATTGACTCCTCCACAGGAAGTGCAGGTCAGGGCCACGTCAATTCTTCCTGCCTCACCCGCCCGGAAAGAGAGCTTGATTGCCGTGGAAACCAAAATCTAACTCAGCAAGAATTCTATTACTTTTTCATGAAATAAGATAAAACTGTTTGACTCATTTTTCTTTGCCAATGTGGTAAGAAAATTTCCCTTGTCACAAAAACAGTAACTTATGTTTTCTACTTGAGAGAAAACAATGAAGATTTTAATTTTCATTACAAGACTAAAACAGTTGTTAAGACAGACTTTCATAAATACCAACACATTTTTTACAGCTACCAGACAGATAGTATGTAAATAAAGTGTTGTGATAATCTACAAAAAAGGTTGTCAAATGCTGCTATTTGACAGTGGTTTGAAGGTACATACTGTACATAACACTTCAGAATTCGTAGTGGGTCATTCAGGTCTAGAACCGTATAGAAATGCTGAGGTTGGGTTCTTCACTCAGAAATCCTCATAAGGTTTTGGGTTCCAATCTCATTGTTTTCCTGAGCCAGTTACTGCACAGTAGACTTATTTGTCTTCTGCTGCTGTAGTTTATCCACTTAGCGGTTTGACGCATTGTGTGTTCAGAGATGCTCTTCAGCACACCTCTGTTGTAATGTGTGGTTATTTGAACCAGCTTGAACCAGTCTGGCCATTCTCTTCTGACAAGGTGTTTCACCCACAGAACTCCATGTTTTTGTTTTTCACACCATTCTCAATAAACTCCAGAGAATGTTGTCCATGAAAATTGCAGGAGATCAGCAGTTTCTGAGACACTCAAACCACCCTGTCTGGAACCAGCAATCATTTCATGGCCAAAGTCCCTTAGATCACAACTGAACCTCTTGACCATGTCTGCATGCTTTTATGCATTGAGTAGCTGCCACATGATTTGCACTAATAACTAGTATACGTACTCTGTAAGAGTTAACTCAACGCTGAACATTTTTGCGTGTAATATTTGTTAAGCAGCCACTGAGCTCTATCAGTGTGCTGGGGAAAGTAATGTTGGTACAGCTCGTCAGTAGGAATGAATCAGCGGATATAATGAACCCATAATTATCTCCAGGTGCTCACAGAGAAGTCGGAATATTCTAGAATATTTCTCTGGATGGCGGCACGGATGGCGCAGTGGGTAGCACTGCCGCCTCACAGCAAGGAGGTCCTGGGTTCGAATCCCTGTTGGCCGGGGCCTCTCTGTGTGGAGTTTGCATGTTCTCCCCGTGTCTGCGTGGGTTTCCTCCGGGTACTCCGGTTTCCTCCCACAGTCCAAAGACATGCAGGTTAGGCTGATTGGAGAGTCTAAATTGCCCATAGGTATGAGTGTGTGAGTGAATGGTGTGTGTGCCCTGCGATGGACTGGCGACCTGTCCAGGGTGTATTCCTGCCTTTCACCCAATGTATGCTGGGATAGGCTCCAGCCCCCCTGCGACCCTGTTCAGGATAGGCGGGTTAAGATAATGGATGGATGGATGGATGGATGGATGGATGTCTCTGGATGGGATTGTGTTATCGCTGATTTCGTACAGAGTGGTTGTGTCGCTTCAGAAGTACGGTCACGGAGGTCCTTTGCACAGCGCTCTTCAGCTTCCGCCTCTCTCTCGATGACCTCCACCCGCCCTCAGGCCTGTTTTCTTTTTCTCTTTCATTTAACCGTTATTTAACCAGGAAAGCCACACTGAGATCAAAATTTTACAAGGGGGATCGGACATGAAACACAAAGTTACACAAGCACAATTTAGAAGCATTAAATGGGGAATGAGACCATTGATTTGAACAATAATTCAAAGTAGAGCAGAGGTTAAAACCTCTGTTGATGAAGAATGACACAGGGCGACGAGTTAGAGGTGGGATGCAAATGGAGAAGGAAAAAAGGAAATCGACCAGAGAGATAGCCAGGAAGGAAAACAAGGAAACAAACATCTTCGGGAAGGGGACGCAAATCAGAAACGTGTGCTAGCCTCTGCCACCAATCAATCAATCTGTTCTTTATTTACTGATTATCATATAGAAGGGCTGTGGGGCCTATACTTCCCTGTGTCTCTCTGCGTTGATGTTATCTGCCGTGCTGGATGAGCACAATAGACAACAGCACAGATTACCCGGGATAAAGACTCTGATTAATCAACGCGAGAGCGAGGAGAGACTTTCAATTTAGTTCACAAAGGACGGTTTCCCAGAAGGCCGTGCGCTGCACGTGTCAGGGTGCCGGGTGAATGAGACGGAGGATCGTGGCTGGGAGAGGGGGAGGGGGGGGGGGCCACGATCCTGCAACCAAGAGAGGAGATATCGATTGAATTCACTCGTTGCAGTCGATGAAAGACTGAATTCACTCGTTGGAGCCGATGAAACAAACTATTGTAAATCAAATATTAAAAAATATTATATGTGTATATACCTGTATAAAGTGAAACATGTCATTAATTGATACACTCAATAAATCAATGCACTTATTTTTCCTTTCTGAAAATGACAAGCATTATAAAATAGGGGCAGCCTGTAGTCTTATGTCTAATTGTGCTAATATTACATTATTGTCACTGAGGACCCCCTTGAAAACAAGAATTGTGGTGAAGGTACATTACCGGGATCCAGAACGTTCCATCCCGACTTACGACGCTTTGGATAAAAGCGTCAACTAAATAAAAAATTATGATTATTATTATTAAAATAAATACCAAAGGGAGCATATAAAGACCTGAGGTTCTCCAGCTAAAAGCTTTGGTTCCGAAGAACACTGAGGTCTTCCCCCACTGCTAGCCCACCTGACACAGTACAAGAGAGTAGCGCAAGAGCTGAGATTGTACACCTGCCATTACATCAATATTTGTGTTTTCTCTTCTCGTTATTTATGGGAATACATTTAAATGTCAATGTTAATGGCACTCCCATTAAGCTGGGCTGAGTGGGGGGGGGGAGATTTGCGTCGCTTTGAATTAAAGGCACTGGAAACATCATGACTGTCATGGGCTCCTGCGTGATGCCGTGACTACGGCAGTCATAAAAGTGTTATGAGTGGGTTATTATGGGCTGTTCCAGCCCCGTGCGGCGAGGTCTAGCTCAGTCTACACGCAGGTTTGCATGCTACGGCGCGGCAGAGAATTTCCCCCAGAAATAAATCCTCCATACGTCAGGCCGTCGAGAGGCTGGTGAGAATGTCACGGCACGTAGGGAGAATATATAAAACACCATACTGCCAGGATGATTAAAACATAAAGAACACTTCACTTATGAGCTCCTACAGAGCGTTTATGGACGTCTGTCGTTTTTCACCTTTTTATTTATTAATTTTTATCAACTTCCCCTTCCTGAAGCATTAACCGAAACGAGGGCCGGTTAATAAAAAGTCGCTGTGAATATTTCTGCGACAATACGGGTCCGCGGTCGCTGGGGGCCTACCTACCGACACATCATCCAGGTGATTCATTAAAATGTGTCAAAACGATAAAAGAGCAGCTGTTCCGCTGTGATCTACGGCAGGCAGGGTCTTACGACTGTTTCACTTCCGCGTGTGCGTTCCTGTAAGCCTGCGCTGTGGGGGGTTTATGGACGGCAGTGCACCCTCTCATTCTTATTCACAGCGCTCTCCGATACGCACACAGGACAAACCCAATCAAAATGCACTCGCGTAGCCCCTGTCACTAACAACTGTCACAACACTCGGCGCAGAAGACCCTGACTCAAACCCCCACAAGAGCAAGCCTAGGGCAACAGTGGCAGGGCGGATTCTCAGGAGGAACCAGACTCAAGTGGAGACCCTGTCCTCCTCTGGCTGGCTCCGGGTGTTGGGTTTCAATGACCGACACGGAGAGGGACAGATGTTTAACTGCGGCTTTCAAATCGCAGTAATTTTTGTGAGCAGAAATGGAAGCAACCTGTGTCTACCCTGCTGTAAAATCCAGCTATACCAGCTTGACCAGCATAAAGTGTGCCGGTGAAACAGGTCATAAACTGGTCTGGCTGAGTATGAGGCTGGTCAACCAGATAGTGCCGGAAGCTTGTCTGTTTCAAAACCTAGCTTGAGCTGGTCAAACCGTGTTGGGAATAGAGCTGGTCTGAACTGGTCAACCAGCTACCAGCTGTTTCAAAACCTGTTTGAAAGCCGTTTTTTCAGCAGGTTCCCTCAGAATCCCAGGGAGGGATAATCCAGTGGAATGGCAGTGGTGCCCCCGCTGGTGAGTCGTGGTACTGCAGCCTGTGAAGGGCTCTGCTCTGACTCAAGTGTCTGACCCAGATTAACTGGTGAACAGCGGCTGGAAAAACAAGGACAGGCTGGAAACGGCGTGATCCAGAGCAGAGCGTACGCCCGTTTCTGCTGCAGCGACTTCAGCAACAAGCACAACTCTGATTCGATTAGGCCCTCGCAAACAGGAGGATGGTAGAAAAATTTGCATTCGTATTTATTTTTCACCTAATTTAACAATTGCTTAATTTGTTATTAAGTCGAGGGTAGATGTTCATGGAACTCCTGGAGGTATATAATTACGTTTCTCCCCCACGGATTGGATACACACTGAATTCTCTTTCACAACATGGAGTAAACCAAACTCTCCAAGCAGCTGACTAGCACCTCTTCCTCTGTAACATTAGCAGCCGAACTGGGCCTGACCCTGTCATCCATACAGGTACACTGCAAATAAAATATCCCTTAAAAATAGCAGCAATGTTGCCAAAGAAAAGCCATTTAATAAAGGGCAAAATAACTGTAGTAAATCCTGTTATTTAAGTCCATATATTCTGCTATTTTATGGGATAGCCAGTTAATAAAAAGAAGCGCTCAATTGCTGTTATTGCACATGACTGACAGTTCTTTTTTTCTTTTTTTTACCGTACATTTTTATGACCATTTTAACGTAAAAATACAGTTTCTTGTGTATGTGTTTTTAAACAGTGTGCAGATATGGACACAAAGTGAAAGATTGTAACCGAGACAAACCCAGAGACCGGTTTGGCCTGTCTCTGCCTGTGAGAAGGAGGCCATTTCGGATCGAATCTGTGGTGTTGCCGGGAATCTGGAGCCCTGTAGAGCAGCTTATCATTAGGAAGCAAAGCGCATGGTGCACGTTTCAGAGAAATGAACACCGCCTTGTCCTGCCAGATTAAAATCTGCTGTGCACAAAAAGGAAATAGGCTTTCTTCTGCCGCCTACAAAAATATGGCGTCATTACAAAGTGAAAACCAATTACTTAAATCATCCAAACTATTAATCATAAGGGGACAATATGCGGTAGCAGGAAATGTTGATTCCGCATTGTAATTAGTTGTCGTTTTGAGAGCACTCAGTGATGGAAAACACGCTAGCATCTCACAGGCTGTTCTCTACCGTAATACAAGTCTACCGTAGAGTGCTGTAATGATCAGGAAGGAGACAGTTACAGCAGAAGAGAGCTTTGTGGTTGGAAACAACATTTACGATTTTCTTCTAAAACCAGTCATTTTACCTTTGACACCTTCACTTCAGCACCTATGCAGAAATTTCTCCAGGAAAAGTTTCTCTCTCTCAAGGTTTTTGTCAGTGCTATCATTTGTATTTATTGTGAAATCTCTTTCTCGCCGTTTCTATCATCTTTTGCCATCTTTCTCTCTTTCTCTTTCACTCTCACTCCGTCTTCTTCCCTTGTGATTTGTGGGCGGTGATGGTTTTGTGTGCCTTGTGCTGTTTTGTCTTGGTGTTACAATAAAGGTGTGTTAATGCTCAAACTCTCTCACTCTCCGTCTGCTGAGATTATCATACAGTAACGGCAGGTTTATATACCAACTGAAGGCTCTGAGTGCTGTAATTGTTTCAGGTAAAGCGAGGAGTGGTTATTACCGGAACACACTGACGAATCGGTGCGTTCATTATCCGTGGCACGCTCTGCATGGTGCCACATGAAAGTGACTGATAATCGAGATGACCGAAGGAGGTTCAGGCTCCACGGTTTAATATTAGGCCCGCTCCGTGCGGCCCAGTCGACTGGCGGTGAGTATCTTGTTTCCTCTCTTGTTATTTCAGGCATTATCTTTAATTCAACCTGCCCACGTCTGCCTGCCATGCCGCCTCAACTCAGCGTGTATCAGGTGTCGGTCGAGCAACTGCCTGGTTTTCTTAACTTCTTCTTTTTTTTGTTTTAGTTGGAAGGAAATGTGTTAAAAGAAGGAGAGAAGGAGAGAAAAGAAGCGCCAGGCATCCGCTCTGACCGGCGCTGACGTGTGTACCTGTGAGTGGAGCGGATCAAAAGCAGGTGCTGCAGCGGGCGGTGTGAAAAATCTCATGAACAGAGGCACCGCAGAACTGCAACTGTGCCATCTCACTGCAGGATGAGATTGGGTGATGAGGCTGGTGAATGGGAATAATAATAATGATACATTTTATTTGAAATAGTCAGCTTACGTTTGAACTGAAAGGAATGCTGTAAATTTAAAAAAAGCAAAGCCTGTTTGCAGAGAGTAAATAAGAATAGATAATGCTTGTCAGGAGCATTTGGGGGTTCGGTGTCTTGCTCAGGGACACTTCGACACAGCCCGGGCGGGGGATCGAACCGGCAACCCTCCGACTGCCAGATGACTGATCTTACTGCCTGAGCCATGTCGCCCCCTATTAAACTAAGACTGATTCAACTCAGTGATTTGACTCAGAGAACTGCTGTCGGGCCCTGAGCAACATGTTTAGCCTTTGTGTAAAGCTATCCCGCTCTATAAACCTCATGTTTGCGGAACAGTAATCCGTGAGTCACTCTGAATGAGGCCATCTGCTAAATGCCACGTTTTTTATTATTTTATTTTTGTTTCTATTCAGAAGAGCTTTCACACCTTCATGAATATTTACTGTAATTATGAATGACTTATATAAATATTTCTGTTCTTTTTTATCAATTTAATTCACTCCATCATCCCATGTTAGCCCCGTAAAATACTCTGGATAAGAGCACCTGTCAAATGGACTGCTAATTACATGATGGTCTGCAAAGTCTTCTGTGCCTCCATTTTGTAGCCCCAGGTCTTCACAACAGATTGGTACTTGAGTTCCTATTTGACCCACCTGGTAAAATTAGGGTGTTGTTTAAACAAAATGTAAACGCAAAGTGATGTTAATTATTGCAATGTTGATAATGATTGCCATTATTGTTATCGTTCCGACTGACTAGAACTATGTGCGTAAGAGGGGAAGTGGGGACTTGAGTCTCTTCAGGTAGAGTAAAATAACCCAGGTGATCAGATGCACTGACCTCAACAGTGCATAATTCAATTCCATTCAATTCAATTTTATTAGCATCCAGTATACTGTCACAAAGACGCTTTACATAGTAAACAGCAGGGAAGAAACTCAGCCCTAAGGCCCCAAATAGCATATGAGGTAAACGAAAAAATTCTGCGACGGAAAGAATTCTCGTGAGGAACCAGGTCTATAGGTGAACATGGTAACAGTTCAGGTATTGAGCTAGCAAGTTATCTAGAAAGTCTACATGGATGGATATAGAGTATGCAGTTCAGTGGGGAGGGGGATGAATCTGTAGCTCCAGGATAATAAATACATTCAAATACAAAGTGCATTAAGTCAGTCAGTTGCTTTCTACCATGTTTCCTGCCAGAAAATCAGAAGAACACATCTCACACGGAAGCTCCACAACATTAGATCCCATTTTCCTCCCCTTAAAACTCGCCAATTAAACATACAACCATGAACCATCACTTAGACAAATCCTGTACATTAACATGAAATCTGATATACTTTTTAAGCCAGCCATCTTGAAATTATATCAACCACACAAAGTATATATTCCTAAAGGTTTCATGAAACATGTTTAATGCATTCATAATCACAGCTCAACATCTATATTAATAATTCATCAGCCTTTGTGCGAGGATTTTGATTCAGAGACTGACCCAAAGTCAGCATGTTGATGTATGCTTGTGTGACCTTTGAGAATAGCACTTTAAATTCTGTGTTCTAACATCCTGCATAAAGAACTCTATATACTGAGCCTATGAATGATTTATAAAGCTGTTACGATATGTTAATAAAGGTGGCATTGCTTCATAGTGAAAACCTATAAGGTAAATATTCTACCATGGAAGGTAGGAAAATCTGCCACAACTGACTGAGAATTTACAAGTTTTAAATAATAATCTAAAGAAGCAAGAATACACTATTGTAGAACTTCTCATTGGCCTCCACTGGCTTCCTATTGCCGCACGCATCCGATTCAAGGCCCTAGTGTTGGCATTTCAGGCTGCTAAGGGGACTGCCCCACATTACATACAATCCCTGATCACTCCCTACTCCCCAGCTAGACCACTCCGGTCTGCCAGCTCTGGTCGCCTTACGGTTCCCTCTCTACGGGCACCTGGCGGTCGAGCTGCACGTTCACGCCTGTTTTCCGTTCTGGCTCCTCAGTGGTGGAATGACTTGCCTACCACTGTCAGGACAGCAGAATCCCTCCCCCTATTTCGACGCAGACTCAAAACACACCTCTTCAAACTCTACCTTAGTCCTCCCTCCTGACTTACCCCACCCCGCCCCCCCCCCCCCCCCCAAAAAAATAAAAATAAAAATAAAAAATTGCTCTAATGATGACGACTATATGTTTAGAACAGCAGCCCAGGTGTATTTTCCTAGTTCTGGTTGTGATGCTTTGACTTGTGGTAGAACCTATGCACTTGTAAGTCGCTTTGGATTAAAAGCGTCTGCCAAATGACTAAAATGTAAATGTAAAAATGGGAGGGCTTAAATGAAATTTCACCAGCCAGAAAAATGCATATGAGCATTTCAGGAAGGATGTCTAAAAAAGTCTCTGAAGAACTTTCCCTAGACTTAACCACTTCAAGTCTGCAAGTAGAATACGTTTAGCAAATACAGTGTCAAGCTATGATTTGAAGCAGCTTACCTCAACATTTTCAACTGAGAAAAGGTGTAGCCAATTCATGTATAAATTTCTTCTCCAGTGAAACATGTTTTATAGTATGCAACCACTATAGTATATTATGCTTTGACCACTCTCATGTTTGATATATATTTAATATAATCAACTGGTTGAAGACCCCTGAGACACATACACTATTCATTCAGAATAGAAATAAAAAATCTTCTCTTCCACAGCTTCATTGCATAGCGACTGACTGCAATGTAATGATTAATACTTTACTATATAGTATAGTATATAATATATAGTATATATAGCAGTATGTTAAGACAGGCATTCTGAGACGGGTGCGTGGGGGTTGGACCCAAAATGCACGACTCAGAAACAATAGTAATATAAAGACCCCTCAGGGCTTTATTCGGGACGAATCCCAGGAGAGTAGTCAACACAAGCAAAGTCCATACACGTAGATCCAGCCAAACAAATACAAAACAAACAAAAAGCACGGTGCCGAGGGAAGAGGCAATCTCGTAGTCGGTAGGCGTGCAGGGAGGTCCGGTAGCAGGAGAGCTGTCAGCGGGGCAGATGAACAGACGGACGGCAGGCAGAGGCGTAGTCGTGGACGAAGCGGGAGTCGAAACCATGAAACAATCAGCGGGGCAAAAGTACAAAAACGGTAGGCGGGGACGTAGTCAAGAACAAAACGAAGGTCACAAAACAGAAATCAATAATCGATGGTCAGTAAACAGGCGTGGATCGTAACGTGTAATCAAACAGTAAGTAATGCTCAAGAGTTGCGTGAAAAAACAGAGGCAGACAATTTCGCAGTGAACAGTAGCGCGACTGGGCTATAAATGCAGGTGTAGACAGGTGTAGACAATTAGTAAGAGCGTAGCAAGGAAATGGAAAACAGGTGCGAAGGATGACAAGTCTAACAAGGAGATTAGTAATCGTTAGTAATAAACCTATCCTGCCCTAGCATTAGTAAATTAGTAAAAGTGTATGCATAACAACGACCAGTTTAACGTAACAATAAACATACATCGAAACATAACACAAAGCGGAACTAAGACGATAATCACTCAACATAACCAGGTAATATACTCGTACGAAAACATAACTAGACATGACGAGAAAATAAATCGTAACAAGAAATAAACTAAACAACATGACAAACCTAGACTAACATAATACATGATAAGACACTACGTGACTAAGACAACATGAATAAACATAAATCAACATAAAACATGGTGAGACAGACCTGAAACGTGACACATTCTGAGTGCTGCATTGGATTGGCGTTAGAAGCACTGCATGAGCATTTGTTTTTATCATTTGTTCCTAAGGATTTTATGATTTGGTAATCGCTCCCTCAGAAAAATATGGTATGAAAAAGTTCCTAAAACAGTACAAATAGTCATCACTGTTGCACTACCTTATAGGTACTCAAAACTCGCCCGAGCCAGCAATAAAGCATTTGTCTGTACCTTTTGTGATTTTAAAATGTACTTATTTGTATCCAAATAGAATGTAATTGTACTTTCAGGGTACATTTGGGAAATGTGTTCCTTAAAGAATGAAAATGTACCTCCACTGTACACTATAGGTTCCTTAATGAACTTTAAAGTTTCTTGAAAAGGTTGCTTGAAAAAACAGTTTCTGAGATGTATTCTAAACATAGATTTATTAGTATGTACTCATATTTTCTAAACAATACATTATTTTTTATGTGATCTAGCAATGTTGTTGTTATCATGAATGTCTTTATTATTATTATTATTATTATTATTATTATTATTATTATTATTATTATTATTATTATGAGACATAACAGATTCTTCCAGGCTTTCCAAAAGGTTCCTCAGAGAACCTTAAAAAGGGTTCCTGGAGGCACCTCAAGGGTTCCACCAGTGTGGCCAATTGAGGAACCCCTAAAAGTTCCCCCAGGAAGTTTTAATTTCAAGAGTATATATCGGTTTATTTCTGAGAGCCTGACATGAAATTAATGTTTACGTTCAGCATGCAAAGCTGTTGAGTTTTAATGAAGCATGTTCTATGTAGCAGTAATTTACATTCGCACCTTCAGGGTAACAGTCACTTGAATATGTCTTACAGCATCGAAAAACATTTCACAGTCGCTCTTGTCTTTAAGCTAACTTGTCGCTTCCAAGTAAATTGCCCCTGTCATCAATGTGCGCTTCAGTTGATGTGGGTGTTTTTTTTTGTTTGTTTTGTTTAAAAAACATTTGCCCAATTATATACTTCCTCCAACGAGCAGCATCCCTAATTATTGTGTGTAGTATCAGGTAATTTGAGCTGCTGTCAAATGATTTTACCTCTCTTTTATTTTTGTTCCTCTTGAGAGAGGAAAAGGGAGCATCTTCCTCAGTACTCACTTTAATTATTTAAATAAGATAATTGCTGAAGTAATTTCTCTGGCATTTGTATGAACAAGTGTATACTGTATTTCCCAGGTAAAAATCAAGCACATTTTTCCAGTGAGAGCAAAACGGTTTCCGCTGTTCAATACGTGCCATTTTGTTTCGCATGTGGATGAAAACTGACAAATCGCCTATCGCCTTGACTTGTGCAGCGTCCCAATCGAAAGACGTCATTAGCAACAGTTCACCCGATGAGACAAGGGGGTCTGACAGAAGTCTTCCCGGTCTTCTCCGAGAAGACCGACACCTGCTGACTGATCGTCACCGGCGCTGCTCTGCGGTCTCCGGGGAAATTACTGTCGCCGCTTTCACTCATGATGGAAACTCCCTTTCACAAACATAACTTAGGCTCGTTTGTCAAATATGTTTCCAGTGGGTGGGGGAACGGAATAAAGCTACGGATGCGCTGCTGTTCGGTTTACAATATTTTTAAAAAAAAGTGCGCCGAATGCGTCACGCGTAAAAAACAGAATCAATCACTGGCGCGGTAATGGTCAGACTGCCACGCAGCTTCAAAAGTGTGTGTGTGTGTGTGTGTGTGTGTTGGGGGGTGGCGGGAGGGGGCGTGAGGAACTTGTTTAGCAGTGTCTTCTCCGAAACGTGAAGTGCTGGCGTACCTGTTCTTTTCCGTTTCCCAGGAGATGCACATCAAATTGTCTCATCTATTTCCCGTCCTTTAGTTATTCACCCACAGCTGCTTATTAAATGACACAAATTAATTAGACGTACCATCATTTTCTGACTCTTCTCGGTGAGAGAGTCGCAATTAACGCCTTTTCTCTAATGACGGAATAAATCGGGGAGGCATGATCAATGGAAGCTAATTAGGGAGTGAAACATGTCCTTATTTTTTAAGTCTTCAAGTGTTTGGAGGCTCAACCTCCAAAAATAGACGAATAGACTAATTAATTACATCACACTTTAAGTGCATTTTCACATAGATAGTTATTACATTTATAGAATGAATAAAGCCTTCAAAAAGTAACATAAAATAACTTTAAAACTAATTTGTAAGCAAAGGTCATTCTTTATAATAGTAAAGGCGTATTCCATAACTTTATGGAACATTTTTGGAACATGGAACATATGGAGTTATTTATCTGACACTTTCATTTATAGTGACTTCCAGTTGATTAGAACAAGCAGGGGACAATCCGCCCTGGAGCAATGTTACATTACATTACATTACATTAATGGCATTCGGCAGACGTTCTTATCCGGAGCGACATACAGTTGATTAGACTAATCCTCCCCTGGATTAGAGCAATGCAAGGTTAAGAGCCTTGCTCAAGGGCCCAACAGCTGTGGGGATCTTATCGTGGCTACACGGGGGTTCAAACCACCAACCTTGCAGGTCCCAGTCATTTACCTTAACCACTGGGCTGCCGGCCGCCCAGGTAGTGTG
This sequence comes from Conger conger, assembly GCF_963514075.1. Classification (NCBI taxonomy): domain Eukaryota; kingdom Metazoa; phylum Chordata; class Actinopteri; order Anguilliformes; family Congridae; genus Conger; species Conger conger. The sequence goes on from NC_083771.1 coordinate 11,275,813, forward strand.
AGCTGCATTGATCTTATTGTGGCTACACCAGGGCTTGAGCCCCCAGCCTTCCGCATGCCAGGCAAGCACCTTAGCCGCTAGGCTACAGGCTGCCCCATGACCTGCGGTGTCACATGAATGTGGCAAAATGGCCACTCAACCCAATCTTATATAGGGTCAAATAAAATAAATGGTAACAGTCAATGTCAATCAACCCTTAAGGGGTTGAGTGACATGATGGAATGGTGGTTAGCGCTATTGCCTCACATCACGAAGGTCCTGGGTTCGAGCCCCGGCCAGAGGAGTGGAGTTTGCATGGGTGCATGTTCTCCCCGTGTCTCCGTGGGTTTCCTCAGGGTGCTCCTCCCACAGTCCAAAGACATGCAGGTCAGGGACTCCAGATGAAAATGAGCTCATTAGCTCACTCTGGCGCATTTACAGTGATGTAGAAACTGTTGATTAACGTGCACTGTCCCTGATAAATAAACGGCACTTTCCTGTGCAAGAAATCATTCTGGGCGAAGAAAGGGAAGTTTTCACAGTCGACACCCTGCAGAAATCACCCGATGAGCGAGATGATTGGCTGATGCCTTCAGGCCTGATACCATCTGCTGTGGCCCTGTTCTGTTTCCCCCTCTCCACTGGAGCCCAAACACAGGCCCCAAATCTCCTCCACACCTACCCTTTCTCCAGGACCTTCCCACCTTCCTGAAGCCACGTATCAGGGCTGTGACCCATCCCGAATATTGTGTATGTATTCTGAAAAAAACTGGGCCTCATGCAAGAACATTTTCATATTCTTATCATAAATTTATCTTCAAAGGAAATGAATGGAATGCATGTTTATATGATTCATAGGACAGGTCTGGACCTGTTCCTGTGTTCTGTGTGTTAGTGTATCATTGTTTAGTATTATTTATTCTTGTTATTTATTATTTTTCATATTTCATGTCTGGTTCTGTTTATTTTCATTAGTCTTTGCACTCGTCCTCCCCTGTTATGTCTGCGACTGAATGTTTTCCAGTCGAGTCACTCCCCTGTCTGCGTGCCCCACTATTCGGGTGGTTACGGTAGTTTTCGGGGTTCAACATTTTTTCTAAACTCGCGATTCTTACTTCCTGCTTTTCCTTGATAGTTAAATGTTGTAAAGCACTATTCTTACTAACCACTACTAATCTAGGTTTTGTACAGTACTAATCCGATTAATACACTTACTGTCTGTCTCACTAACTAACAATCACTTTTATTGGGTAGTTTAGAAATATTCACGTTACTAACTCACTAACGCATCTCTTAGCATTTCTGCGCTGTTCTATAACTCCGCCTTCCTATGCTATCCCTTATTACTCGTTTGTTTCAGCGAAGTGTTCGCACCTGTCTCTTAACTATCACTACGTCTTCAATCTATGCATTGTCTACTCTCTAGTCCAGAGCCGTTTGTTTTACATGTGTGAATCCAGTCCGCGTTTTTGTTTTCCCCCTCGTTATTGTCCCATTACCCTTTCATGTGTCTCACCTGATGTTTATTTGTTAGACCACCCTCACTCCCATGCCCTGCCTAGTTTGTCTCATTCCCCTGTATATTTATTACCTGTCCTTTTCAGTTGCACGCTGATAGTTCGTCTTGTCCTGTTTCTGTTCCCGGGCCCTTGATTCCTTCCCCAAGTTCTAGCCTCCTTGTTTCCTTGCCCTTGCCCTTGCCCTTGCCCTTGCCCTTGAGTCCTTGCCCTTGGTTATCTGCTTATCTGGTTTTCCTGTTTTGACCCCTGCCTGCTTCCCTGGACTATTCTTTGTGTTTTGTGGAATTCTGTACCTCTGCCTGTTTGGACTGACCCCCTGGATTTTGACCTTGGCTTGTTTTGTGACTACGCTCTGTCTGCCCCATCACCTGTGAGTAAACTTGCCATTTTCCATACCCCTGTGTCTGCTTCTGGTTCCTCTGTCCGCCCTGCCGTAACAACTAAGAAAAAAATCTAAATATGAGAAAATTGGTGAACGCCCCAGATTCTCTTATATCACTCTAATCTGTTTGAACAAGTGGTTCTTACGTGAGGCCCATTGTTGCGCAATGGAAAATGGGTTAAGTGAAGTAAACAGAAATGTAATGTTTTAATGCTTTTCTCTGCACTGATAGATGTGCATTCAATAACAATGCAAAGCAAATAGGCCCTTGGTGGTATAACTCACATACTGTACATATGTCCATGCTACATTTTAGGATAATGTTGCTCTCTCATTCACATCAGTGGAAAAGCATGAAATTAAACATTGCCAACCCCCATTTGAGAAGACGGGAAAATGCTGGGTAATCACAGCTTACCTTGAGGACGTGTTTAAAGATAAAGACTGCTGCCAATTACTGGAATTCTGCCTGCGTTTCATACTTTTGCCAAAGCCTGGTTGGGGAACTTCCACTTGGACTTGAAGACTACTGTACATCCAAAAGCCCTGGATGATCAATGTTTGTGGATTCTGAGAATATTTACCTAAAGTGAGCAGAAACATGCTCTGTGCATTCTCCTGAATGATATCCAACAAAAAAAATCCAACAAATTAATTCACTCTTGTGGTAAGTTGTTCTGAAATGTGTGCGTGTGCAAGTGTGTGCGTGTGCGTGAATATGTGTGTGTGCATGTGCACTGTATTCTGTTGCTGTAATCAATGGTCAATGGTCCTTCCTTTTATATACATATATATATATATATATATATATATATATATATAAAAATATGAGTCCATTAACTTGTACATATGGTAACATACAGTAACCTCAGACAGTATTTATTGTCAGCAAAGGGATGCTTGATGAGTAAGCAGCACAACAGAACCGCGGCGTATTTTTAGTGTCGAACGCGTTCTCTTTACCGCCCACTTCAGAACCCGCCGCATTGTTACGATCAGCTGCTGCGTATCCTCGCCGATGTAATTAAAGGTTGCGGGCTTGTTTCCTAATGTCTGTAATTGAAGAGAGAAGTGAGGAGATGATGTAGGTTGTAATTAGCTCTAACGTGGCAGAAAGGACCTTGATACCGTTTGCTTGTGTTGCTGGGAAGCGGAGTTTAATGGCGTTTCCAGGCCTGTGAAATACAGTGGTGGTGATCTCACAGGGAGAAACCCCATATATCACATGTACTGTAATTACCCTCTAAGTGCAGTACTTTTTTGGGGGGTTTAAAGATGGGTCATTAGTGCGGGGGGTGTGATGACATTTTATCGAACTTGGAATAAATGAAGGGGGGGCGGGGGGGGGGGCAAAGGGGAAAATGGTGCGGACAGAGAGAGGGAAAGGAAGAGCAAGAGAGAGAGAGCGGCACAGCTTAAAGAAGAATGAAAGAGAACTATGAGTACAAACCAAAAATTATCATAAGATCAGAATAACATGCTGTCACGCTGCCAGTTTTGAGGCCGTGTGATTCTGCAGAGAGAGAAAGAGAGAGGGGGGAGAGAGACACAGACAGAGAAAGAGAGAGAGAGAGAGAGAGACAGCGAAAGTGAGTGTAAGAGTCAAATTAATTTAATTCATAATTTGGTTCCTGTTTGTGTAACTGATTAATGTTGATTTTATGTTCCTTTATTAAAGTAATACGTCTGTCGATGATGAATGATAATTATTTTTCTACTGTGCATGCTCATATTTCATATCATATCATATATCACTTAGTAATAGTTGTTGGCTGAAGTGAATATATGATATTTCGCGTAGGTGTACCCTCTAGTTAGAAAGCACAAGGAAAGTAGGAAACGTGTGGAAGAAGATGGCAGCCGTGTTTGGAACGCTAAAGTTGTTTGAGCATTACAGGACACAATGTACAGTAGCATAACTTAGCATACCTTAACTACAACCAAAATATGTTTTTGCTTGCTGGATGGAAACTTCTCATGTTTTTGTGGATAATGCTAAGAGGATTCAGTAATTAGATTTGGGGATACGCTACAGAAATAGGCATCAGAGTTCAACTGTTCACATTGACCTAAGTGGCATTCATGAACTAAACAAAATGACTTTGAGAAAAGTTGGAATTTGCCAATATACTGTGTGCATTAGTGTTCTGCAGTGGGTTGGTAGCACTTTCTCCTGGATTAGTTAAGTCATTTTGTTTGTTTGCTGTTTCTAATTCAGTTTAGTTGTCATTATAGTGTTCTGCTGTGTATTTGTTTGTTTGTTTGTTAGCTAATATAAGTGGTGTTTATTTAGATTACAGTGAAACTGGGTTAGGTGTTTGTTTCTCTCAGGTGAGCTAGGCTATTAAGTTAGGCTATTGTTTTTACTGGCTGGCAGGCCACAGCTTTTGTTGTAGGAGGAGCCAATATTTTGCACCCTGCTTAGGGTATAATTACTGGCACACCTGAACTCACTTCAGTGTGCATTAGTGTTCTGCAGTGGGTTGGTAGCATTTTCTGTGTTCAGCGTCAGTGTTATTTAAGCAGTTGTGTAGCGCACCAGCCGCAGCTGTGTGCGGCAGCCTCGGCTACTTGCCTCGGCGTACGAAGTCGCAGCTGTACAAAGTCGGGGGTGTCTATCTACGGGTGTCCATCCAGGCTGTCTGAGAGCCTGATGAGTGTTTTTGTTTTCGCTGCCTGCCCTCATTTCACTATGTTTTATTCCTCTTGTGCTCCCTAGTTCCCTCCATGTGTTTCCTTCCCATCCCTGTCCTCTCTCCTCTCCCCAGGTCCCAGTCAGGTAGAAGGTTCGCCTCCCGCCGACATGGGCAGAATATCTCTAACCTCATCTTCCCTCCCAGATCCACTGGTGTTGATCTCTGTGTGGCTGGTGGCCTCTGGAACTGCTAGTCCGCCGTCCAGAAAGCAGACTTCATATCTGCCTATGCCTCCCACCTCAACCTTGACTTTCTTGCTTTAACTGAAACGTGGCTCTCACCAGAGAACACGGCCACCCTGGCTGCCCTTTCCTCTGCCTTCTCTTTTTCCCACACACCCAGAACCTCTGGCAGAGGAGGTGGCACAGGTCTCCTAATCTCATCCTCATGGAGATCTAGTGTCTTCTCCTCATCCCTCTCCTTCCCCTCTTTTGAATTTCATGCGGTTTCTGTTACTTTGCCGTGCAAACTGTTTATTGTTGTTTATCACCCCCCTGGTCCTCTGGGGAGCTTCTTGGATGAGATGGACATCCTCCTTAGCTCCTCACCAGTCAATGACACCCCCCTGATCCTCCTGGGTGACTTCAACCTCAACTCGGAGTCCACCCAGTCTACCTTTCTCTCCCTCCTTTCTTCTTTTGACCTTACCCTCACTCTTTCCCCTCCCACCCACAAAGCAGGCAACCTTCTTGACCTCATCTTCACAAGGAGCTGCACAACAACCAACCTCTCTGTAACACAACTCCATATATCTGACCACTCCTTCATCTCTTTTTCTCTTCCACTCTCCTCTTACACCCATCCATCTCTCCCACCATCCACTGTCACCTGTCGGCGGAACCTACGCCACCTGTCTTCCTCCACCCTCTCTACAATCTACAATCCTACATCTACAATCCTCTCCTCCCTACCATCCGCAGAGTCTTTCTCTCGACTGTCTCCCGATGATGCTGCTACAACTGTCCCTCTCATCTTCCTTCCGTCCTTGGCTTTCTGATGCTCTACGAGCTGTCCGAACCGAACTGCGGGCAGCGGAGAGGAAATGGAATAGGTCCTGTCTCAAAAAACCTACTCTTGACCCCTCTGCCCTGAACAATTACCAGCCTGTCTCTCTCCTTCCCTTTCTCGCTAAAACTCTGGAACGGGCGGTCTGCTCCCAACTGTCCACTTATCTTCTCCAGAACAACCTCCATAACCCCAACCAGTCTGGCTTCAAGAGTGGCCACTCCACTGAGACTGCCCTGCTCGCGGTCACTGAGGCACTCCACTCTGCTAAAGCCAAATCCCTCTCCTCTGTCCTCATCTTCCTCGACCTGTCGGCCGCCTTCGATACAGTCAACCATGAGATTCTGCTCTCATCGCTGTCTGGGATGGGTGTCATAGGGTCAGCACTCGCTTGGTTTTCCTCCTACCTGTCTGGTCGCTCCTACCAGGTGACTTGGAGGGGCTCTGTCTCTGACCCTCACCCCCTACAAACTGGAGTCCCGCAGGGCTCAGTTCTTGGGCCTCTCCTCTTCTCGCTATACACCATGTCTCTTGGTTCTGTTATCTCTTCCCATGGCTTTTCTTATCATTCTTACGCTGACGACACCCAACTCTTCATTTCCTTCCCCCCCGACACCCAAGTCACCACACAGATCTCTGATATTTCTGCGTGGATGACCACCAGAAGCTCAACCTTGCCAAAACTGAGCTTCTCTACATCCCTGCTAAGTCCTCTCCGTCAATCGACCTCTCACTGACTGTTGAGGACTTTGTAGTTTCCTCCTCCAGTACGGCAAAGAATCTTGGGGTGACTCCTGATTACTGCCTCACCCCCCGGCCCCACAAGTATCCTCCACTGCCAGAACCTGCAGGTCATCTCCTGACGGAGAAAGCCACCCAGCTCCTAGTCCAGGCGCTCGTCATTTCCCGCCTGGATTACTGCAACTCCCTCCTAGCTGGTCTCCCAGCGTGCGCCATCAAGCCCCTCCAGCTGGTCCAGAATGCTGCAGTCCGCCTGATCACCAGTCAGCCCAGGTCGGCTCATGTCACCCCGCTTCTCATTGGCCTCCACTGGCTTCCTATTGCCGCACGCATCCGATTCAAGGCCCTAGTGTTGCCATTTCAAGCTGCTAAGGGGACTGCCCCACCTTACATACAATCCCTGATCACTCCCTACTCCCCAGCTAGACCACTCCGGTCTGCCAGCTCTGGTCGCCTTATGGTTCCCTCTCTACGTGCACCTGGCGGTCGAGCTGCACGTTCACGCCTGTTTTCCGTTCTGGTTCCTCAGTGGTGGAATGACTTGCCTACCACTGTCAGGACAGCAGAATCCCTCCCCCTATTTCGACGCAGACTCAAAACACACCTTTTGAAACTCTACCTTAGTCCTCCCTCCTGATTTCCCCCGCCCCCCCCCCCTTTCTGATACCCCTATCTTTGTCTAACCCCCCCCCCCAAAAAAAAAAAAAAAAAAAAATTGCACTTATGATGACGACTATATGTTTAGAACAGCATTCTATGTGTATTTTCCTAGTTCTGGATGTGATGCTTTGACTTGTAGTAGAACCTATGCACTTGTAAGTCGCTTTGGATTAAAAGCGTCTGCCAAATGACAAAAATGTAAATGTAATGTAAATGTAATATACTGTAGAGAGAGAGTGAGAAACAATGTAAAAAGACTAAAAAATTGTAAGAAATTTAGGGTGTGAAAATGCAGTCTTTGGAAAAGCTGACCCTATACAAAATATGGCAACGGTTTGGAGTCATTAATAATGTGTGCTCATTAAAGTGTTCGCATCAGAACAAGAGGGTCTTGCCTGGATACTTTTCAGAAGAGGCAGATCTGTGACCACACTTGTGCTGAAGTGAGATGAAGACAATGTCAGGATTAGTGCTGTAGAACTGTTACCATGGAAATTTTATTTCAAGACTAATGACCAACTTCAGCTCGGGAGTCCCACAGCCCCCTCCTCCCCCCTTCCCTCTCATTTCTTTCTCATGTCCCCCCAATGTTCCTGTCGCTGACCAGCGTGGCGGGTGATCGCGTGGCTTGGCTTCATTACTCACTCATGTAGGAGGGAGGCGAAGTGTGCTGTGAGGAGCCTGTGAGCTGGGGGTTCTGCCATTTGTGAAGTGGGGGTTCTGGTATGCGTCAAAAGGGACAAAGGTCAATGCTGTTTGTATTACATGTTGGGGAGTTCCAGACGATTGACGCCAAGAAGATAAGGGATGGATATATGATGGGTGGATGAGTGGTTCCAGGTCAATTAGGCCATGAGGGCCATTAAACCTCATGGGAAAAGAATGTGCCTAAAACATTTGTGGCCTATCTCATGACCCCATACCTGGTCACTTCCAGGGGGAAAGACTCCGGGCAGTACCACAGTGCCCTCCTTTGGGCACTGCTGTCATTACCCCAGTGACTACTCTCCTGGATGAAAACGTCACAACTGTTGTTGAAATGGTCAATAGATTTGGTAAAATATTGTAAACATTGCCCATGTGATCCTTGTTGTATTGCATTATGTCCATTGTAGTAATAACATGAATTGCATGTAAAATGGATACACAGGAGGGAGGTTTCATGATAACTGCACCATAACAAAACATTAGGATAATCTGTTTGGTATGGATGTGATCCAGTAAAATCAAGGAATCAGATGAGATACATTTCATACCAAATAGAATTTAATAAACCATAGTTTCAGGAACTCAGGATAAAACTCGGGTAAATCACCTAATTCTCTATTTACCCTTGCCTGACAAACCCGAAGGAGGGGGTCTAAATTCCAGATTCGACAACCCCACCAGGCTAATTTATGGCACTGCCGCCTGGATCAAACATATGATTTAGCATAAAAGCCAGGGAGACGAGCCTATCAGGGAAGATCGCACTCGATTTCCCACACTGTGCATATTTTGTATATGTGTGTAGCGAAAGCAGGCTGGGTAAGATTATTTACTCTATACTTTTTATTTTCAATTTGTCTAATTGTAATTGACTGATATTCTACGTTAACTGCCTACCTGTCTGCAAATAAACTATTTTGCTTGTAACTTGCGTGACGCACGGCTCTTGTAATCTGGTGCGAAGGGAACCCATGGGCGTTACAGCGTTGGTTCCTGCCAAATTAGCTCTAAGGAGCCCAGACAATGCTACCCCGACCTGGGCTCGCAAATATCATGGCAGGTTTGCATGTATTGTGTTGATTGGACCCTCAGCCTCTGAGTTCTCCACCGAACTGAGATTTCAGCAGTAATGCTAATCCCGGGAGCATATATTGAGTAATGGTGGCGCAGGTACGAGTCGAGTGTAATCACTCCCGAGGTCTGCGTAAGTTACAAACCCAAATTTCTAAATTATATTTTAAATGGAGTCAGATAAACGAGTAAAACTATAGTAACCACTAAGCGTACAATACGGCCCCGTTTGAGAACGGAGAATATTAAGAATCGTACTGATCCGTTTCTGGCCAGCTGTAAGCGGGATATGGGGCAGGTCAATCCATATCCGACCCGTGGCAACGGACCCAGTATATTCTTAAACATAATTATGCTCTGTCCTTGGACGGAGGATGATAATTACAATCTCTTATTCACTTCACAACAGCCAGGGAAAAACTCGTCGTCCCTTCACCTCTAGCTATTCCCTCATTGGTCTAGCTGTGCGGGTTCTACACTCATTTTAGCAGGGCCAGCCCCTGCTGTGCCTCTGCCCTGTCTCACAACACAGTAAAATGTCCGGCTTCACTTCTGCCATTTCAATCTTAGTTGGCTGTGTTTCCACAGGAAAAACAACCAATGGCCCAACACCTGTTCTAGCCCAGGCTCCCCAATGATTTCACAAATAACATGATAATACTACATTCAGTGATCACTTTATTAGGTTGACCTGTACACCAGCATGTTAATGCAAATATTTCACCAGCCAATCATGTGGCAGTAACTAAAAGCATAAAAGCATGCAGACGTGGTCAAGAAGTCCAGTTGTTGTTCAGACCAAATGTCAGAAATGAGACTTTGACTGTGGAATGATTGTTGGTGCCAGACAGGGTGGTTTGAGTATCTCAAAAACTGCTGATCTCCTGTGATTTTCACTGACAACAGTCTCTAGAGTTTGCAGAGAATGGTGTGAAAAACAAAAAACATCAAGAGAGCAGCAGTTAGTCAAAGAGCCAGACTGGTCAAAGCTGACGGGAAGGTGACAGAAATGCAAAAAAACACATATTACAACAGTGGTATGCAGAAGAGCATGTCTGAACACATAACAAGTCAAACCACAAAGTGGATAGGCTACAGCAGCAGAAGTCTGAAAAATAAGTCTGAAAAATAAGTGTAATAGATACATAATAAAGTGCTCACTGAGTGTATATCCATGCCCTGAAGCACATTATAAGCACAGAAGCCCAAACCCTTACACTTAGGACCTGATTAAAAATACCTTTTAGCAAACTCAAAACCAATAACACAACCAATGATTGGTGCAAGAAGAAATACCCGGACCAGTCATGCGTCATGTAACTTGTTTTGCAGGTCAGGTGCTCAAAGTCTTAGTAAACCGGGCCGCTGCGCTTCACTCTACCCGGCACACAGACACGCTAAGCGTCAGGCGTTATGTAATTACAGGCGGTTCTATTCTTGGAGACGCGACTTCCTCGGCAACGGGTCCCCTTGCTGCGCGCGACGAAGCCGTGCCGGGAATCTGCGGTTTTGGGAATGCCGACGACCTCCCCTGTAGTCACGAATAACGAGCGCGGGGGCGTTTGGGGGCGGGGTGTTGGGGGTTTTACGGCCTAAACGGAACCCGAGAACAACAGAGTATTGCGTGCGGTTTTGAGCCGCGGAGCAGAGAGCTCGCAGTTGCGGTAATTGTAGTGGTAATGGTAGTGGTCATTGTGTCAGTGATTGCCATGGTAATTGTATCAGTAATTGTAGCGGTAATTGTAGCGGTAATTGAAGCGGTAATTGAAGCGGTTTTGGTGGAAGCAAGACTGGCTTACATAACCACCACCCCTCCACCTGCGGTCCGTCTCCTCCTCATCCGCCACACCGCTGCGTCCGTCCCTAATCACGGTCTGTAATACAACAGCGACAAAGGGACCCAGGTCTCCACAAAGAACAAACCCACAAAGAGCAAACATTACTACATTACTAATGGGCCACGCTGAAAGGAAGGAGTTGTTTGTGCATGAAATGAGTAGAAGAGGAAACTTTTATGGGGTATTTTAATAATTACCCAAAGAGAGTGAATATCTGAGTAGCTCTCATTTACTTACGGCTCTTTCTGCCTCACAATGAGGTATCCTGCCCTTTGAGTTTGAAGAGCTGAGTGAAACATGGAGGGATGAAGTGAGGGTCTTCTGCTGAGTGCATGATGAGTTTGTATGCCTACTTCATCAGTTTAACCCATGCCATTATTTCATTTTGGCTTAAACTGGTTGAAAAGTGAAGAGGACCCGGCCCTAGGCCCGCCTGATGAGAGATTGACAGGAGGATGGGTTAGGCAGGAATGCATTGTTAACCCCTCGCACACGCCATTGAGGTGGTAGCAAGAACGCCCGTAAGAGGAAAAATATGCGGTTCAGAGCTAATGAGCAGCCCTAATTGTCAGCAGAGGAGTCTGAATTCGGAGGAGGTTCTAGAGAGCAAGGCTAAAGGTCTGACTGAGGCCATGTGTAACATGAATGTATAATAACATTCTTGGTTGAGAAGTGTGGGCTTGCTCCTACAGGGGAGGAGCATAATGCCTGGTTAAAGCAAAAAGATGAGGAAAACAATATAGATGATGGGGAAATGGTAATCTGATAATTTATTGGATAGATTCAAAGGACTGACTGTAGAGGAGTTGGGTGATGAATTACACTCGGCTATTAATTGGATGTCCTTTGTAGATTTCTTAAGGCGCCACAAGAAAGTGCACCTGAAGAGTGTATTGAGATGGTGGAAACTCCCTATTGGAGGGGTATATGACGTCAAAGTTTGGAGAGAGTCCAAGGAGAGATTATGACAGGGAGATAAATAACAGTGATGAAAAGGCTCATTAAAAAAGTTGCATAAGAGCTAGTGTTTTCCCATTCGTACTTCTGTACAAGTTTTAGGATATATAAGGAGTGAGACGTTTGAAAGCAAAAGTGTGTTATATTGCACATACATTATGAAAAATGCGATCTGCAGTGCACCTTGGTTTGCACGAATCATGCCATGGGTTCGGTAATGTCATATAAAATTATTGATTTATATTATAGATCTCAATCAGCTATCCATTTGGAAAATTGTTGATGCCCACAAATCTGTCTAATTTAACGTTTTAATTTACGTACGGATCAATACGAAATGAAACACTGCTGATTGGTTAGATAATACTTTATGCAAATAAGATGTACACACCTACTCTACCCACTCCAGAATGCATTTTTTTCTAAATTTTGTAGAAGGCAAAGCCAGGCTGAAACAACGAGTGCAATTAGTTGAACACTGACTTAAAGGCCCATACACATCAATGTTCTCTTCTTGGTTTTAGTATCTAAAACGGTCACAAAACGTTCGCAGAGAGCAGTGATGTAGCTTTTTCCAAACGTCCATAACCCTGCCCCGAGAGCCAAATTTCCCCTCCCCCTCCGCCTCCAGTGGTCAGCTCTCTGTGATAACATTCAGCAACATCGTCCGATAATCATGCACAAACATATGCCATGTCACGTGGGAAATCGTTGCACAAACAACTAGCAGTTAGACCCTAAAATATGCATAAAGCTCAAAAAAATGAAAATATGCACATGGGCCTGAATTTTAAACATTTCAAATACCAATTAAGCCAATTCAAGGGGCTGAAAGGGTTAAGTCTGGTCTGATTCCACTGAGTTCTTTATCATATCTAGGATAGTACAAAGCTTCTATCAAAGCTTTCATATGCATAGCAGCGTGTGCGTGTGTGTGCATGCATGAGTGCGTTTGTGTGCATTCATGTGTGTGTGTGTGTGTGTCTGTGTGTTTCTGTATGTGTACTGCCTGTGTGTGTGTGGATTTGCATGCATTCTTGTTTATGTGTGTGTGCAGGTGTATATGTGTGTGTGTGCAAGTGTATCTGTGTGTTTCTGTATGTGAGTGTGTGTCCTTTGAGTGTTCATGCTGTGTAATTGTGCTGTATTTGTGTGTATCTGTGTGTTTCTGCATGTGCGTTTCTGTATGTGTGTGTGTATAATTGTGCTGCTTGTGTGTGTGTGTGTGTATGTGTGTGTGTGTGTGTGTGTGTTCCTCTGAGTACACACTGTATAATTGTGCTGTATGTGTATGTGTGCTCCTCTGAGTACACACTGTATAATTGCGCTGTATTTCAGCAGTGCTCTTGATGTGGCAGAGCTGCAGTATCTGAGAGAGGGATCTGCAGGGTGATGTGGAACGAGCCTCACGTGTCGCCGGCACGCTTGGCGATGTGACTCATTCCATCGGGGAGCGAGGCACGTCTTAGTGGCCGGTGGCTAAGCCATTCACCATCTGCTAGCTCTCCAGCAAGACGCCACGTGGACACGTTCCTTTCAATCGCAGATAAAGCCAGGGGACCCTCAGTCTTAATTCTCAAAAAGCGCAATATCAACTATCGAGATGCAAATCTGCTGCCGTCAAAGGCGGGTACAGTAGCGAGCGTGAGATTCACGCGGTTTTAAAAAAGGGATGGTGTGCGTGTGTTTCCCTTTCGTTCGCTTTGGTCTCGCAGTCTCCCGGGTTGTGTGCTGTGTAGCACAGTGGGGCACTGCGGGCCTTTGCCAGAGAATATGAATGAGCTTGTTGCGCTGTCAGTCGGGGATTAACGCAGAGGGAGGGTGGACTCGCTATCTCAACAGCTGTCAGGATTCCTTCACAGACTCGTAAAATCTCCATCGGCCGTGCGAAAGCCTTGTGATAGCCAGAGGCGGTCGCGCTTTGCGTATACTTTTTTGATTTACCGGCCTTTAAATGTTAGGTTTGTCTCTGCCGCACACACACACGCGCGCGCGAGCACACACACTTCTCGGAAATGACGGGGAGCTGTTGCGGCTTGGCTGTGGTTCGGGGGGGCAGGTTGGGGCAGATCGGGTGGGTGGCTGAAACCTCACGGAGGACTCGTAGACACCTCTTTCCGGATAACCCTCCCTGAGTTACTTTGGTACCACAGAAGAAGAGTCCATTGCTGAGAGCAACACAGAACCCAAGAAAGGCCAGGCTAAAGATTGTGTTGTAAAAGTCAAGTTATCTGCAAAAGTGTGAAAGAGTACTTAGTTAAATGATAAATGCTCATACATTAAGCTATCAAATCAAATCTGGGTTTTTTTTGTCAATAAGGAACATTTGGAGCATTTGTAGAAATGCGCTAGATATAATACCAATTTAACACCCAGCAGATCCACAGGTAGTATTGGGATGCTGCAAAGATAATTCCCAAAGGCACATATGGTGGAAATAATGTAGGATATGTTGGTGATTGTTTATTGTCATTCCACCTATAGTCAGGTGTGTTTGTCCTGCATCTCCAACAAGTGCCTGAAAACAGAAATCCCTGCCTGAGGGTGGATTTGGAGATTGAATCCTCAGGCATCCCGAAACATTGTAAATGAAATTCATAAGTATACAAAACTCATCTCTTTAGCTGAACTGAAACAAAGCTAAAGCTGTGACGTTCATAAAATCAGAAACCCAAGAAAACCCGGGACACAGTTGTGTTTTTTTTTTCCATTGGCGTAATATCTAATCCAGTGGTGAAATAATGAGTGAAATCAGGTGGTGTAGCGCACGGTCAGAGCGAATACCAGCAGGCACTGCGGCCCGCAGGACATGGAGTTGAGTAACGCCGATCGAATCAATATCTCACGCCGGTAACAAGGTTCGAACATGGCCGACACAGGGCCTGAAGGTCGGGGAGAGCACACAGGGGCCGGGGGGGGGGGGGGGGGTCACCTATGTGACCAAGGTTATACACACACACACACACACACACACTCAGTGACCACTATATCAGGTATTTATGAGCCTTATTTTTTTGGACATATTGGTCTGCTCTAGCCCATCCATGTCAAGGTTTGCAGAAATGTAGAAATGCGTAATCTCTCTGTGTTGGGTTTAACCCTGGTCTTTAGTGGTGGGGATAAAGGGGCTTTATGACTTCTTGGCAGGGTTTAAGGAGCGAGGAAGTGGGTATTAACGGGTCAGGGCCTGTCGATTCCAGCTCTGTTTGCCCCCGGACAGTTCCTCCCTCTCTGGGGCGGGGGGGGGTATGGCTGGCAGACTGTGATAGCGGGCTGCACAGTATTACACCTTTATTACATTTATCCTACGCTAATCAGTATTTACATCTACAGTGCAGTCCGTAGGTACGTATTTGGAAAGGGACACAACTGTTATTGTTTCGGGATGTATTCTGAAGTTTACTTTGGATTTGAAATTAAATAATGAAGATGAGGTTAAAGTGAAGACTGTTAGCTTTAATTTTCCGGATGGATATAATTTGACATCAATATCCATAGTCCCCCTCACCCACACACACACACACACACCTTTGGGGAACCAAATGTAGGATACTTTGCCACCCAGCTGTTTCTTGGCCAGCTGTGAGTTGTTGCATTCCTCTTTCATGCGCAAAAAAAGTTGAAAAAGGTTGAGGGTTGAAGTGTACCATTTGAATTTGGAGTATTTTAAGTCTGTTAAGTCTCAATGCCAGAAAAGCTGGGCATTGAGGGGCAGAAAAAAACAGAATCAATCGATCAGAGACATAGCCAAGCTTTGTAATAGCAAACAGAATAAAACACCACAGAACACCACTGCAGTTGATGGCCGGAGAATACTGTCTATTGTGAAGAAAAACCATTTTTTGACCTTTCAGCAGATCAACAACAAGACTAAAATAATCTACACCAGCATAATCACAGAAAGATGCAAACCACTGGTAAGCCTCAAGAACAGAACGGCCAGGTTAATTTGCTAAAATGTGTATAACTAAAACAGGAACAAACTCTAAAAGAAATAAGTTGGTACAAAATCCTGAAATTGTTGTGTACCCCTTCTTGATAGCTATTGACATGGAGTTCATTGTGTCTCATATATAATGGCTTCAAGCAAAATATATGCATTCTTTTTTTTTTTACAAAAACTTATTTGCACTAGAATATAATAAAGGGCAAATAATAAGGTATGCATCCAATCCACGAAGATTGTTTAGATAGCTAGCTATGCATAGCAATAAGCAGAATGGAAAGGGATTCTGGTGTAAAATCCAATTATGACGAGGTTGAAATGACCAGCTACCAGCTGTTTCAAAAACATAACTTGAGCTGGTCAAACCATGTTCAGTGTAGAGCTTGTCTGAACTGGTCAACCAGCTACCAACTACAAGCTTCTAAACATAGCTTCAGCTTTTTTTTTCTTCAGCAGGGGAGCACATGAGCCGTTTCAAAATTTGAAGGCAATCAGCTGCACGGCCAAATCACTCCCAGCAAACATCTGCCAAACACATTTGCAATTCATCAAATAACAGGCGATATTTTCAGAACTTACAATATTTAAAAAAGGTGAATGAGTTAAGAGCCTAAGATTTTTTTTTAAATGTTCAGCAGTCTCTAATAAAACAAGATGCAATCATCATGGAAGATAAGAGTCAATCAGGCCTGCAACCTTCCCATGTGTGCAAATACTGAGATACCTGTGTTCCTTATGTGACCAAGGTTATACACACACACACACACACACACACACACACACACACTCTCAGTGACCACTATATCAGGTATTTATGAGCCTTATTTTTTTGGACATATTGGTCTGCTCTAGCCCATCCATGTCAAGGTTTGCATGTTCAGAGATGTTCTTCTGCATAGCACTGTTGTAATGCATGGTTATTTGTGTTACTGTCACCTTCCTGTCAGTTTCGGCCAGTCTGGTCCTTCTCCTCTTGATTAGCTGTTCTCAAACTTGGTCCTGGTGAGCTGCCATATTTGCTGGCTTTCTTTCAAACCACAATCAAAATCCCAGGGAATATTTCCCGTCTTAAGCCAGATCATGTCTGAAATTGCTATGCATGCCTCAAAGAATAAAACTCCCATATACATACTGGACTATATTTCAAACAATTATAAATGATAGGTTAAAAAAATTAGCTGATCATGAAAACTAACCATTTGGTAGCTAATGAAGTATTCAAAACTGCAGTGTGTCAATACGTTCAAGGGAAATATTATGAAAGAACTTAAACACCTGTGCTCAACAACGTAATTAGGAGTCTTTAATTTGATCAGCTAAAAAATATCTTACCTCATTTCATGTAATTGTTTGCAATATAGTGTGATAAGCACAATATAAGCATGGGACTGATTCTCCATGGCATGCATAGCAATTTCACACATAATGTGGCTTAAGAGGGTAAATATTCCCTCTAAACAGTACCTAATTCAGAGAAATTAGCTTGTTAAAATTCTGGGTTTTGCGATTGTGGTCGGAACTAAAAGCAGCTTACACTGTGCCCCCCCTCCCCCCAGGACCAAGTTTGAGAACCAATGCTCTTGGCCAGGGGTGGGCAATCACAGTAAAAATCATATCATACAGGGGCACAAGAACAGTCTTTGACTGTCATTAATGCATTCATCGAGAAATGTATCAAAAATGTCAGATGTTAGAGCCAATTACCTCCCTTGTTGCCCACCTCTGCTGTTGATGATGCTTGCGTGCTTTAATGCAGGGCTCTCCAAACTTATTACAGTGTGGGTGCAGGTTTTGGTTTTTACCCACCACTACAACACCTGATTCAATTAATTAACTTATCATGGTCTACAATCAAGATCTCCAATCATGGTCTCCAATCAAGAGCTACACTACAGGGTGGCCTGTGGCGTAGTGGTTAAGGTAAAGGACTGGGACATGCAAGGTCGATGGTTCTAATCCCGGTGTAGCCACAATAAGATCCACACAGCCGTTGGGCCCTTGAGCAAGGCCCTTAACCCTGCATTGCTCCAGGGGAGGATTGTCTCCTGCTTAGTCTAATCAACTGTACGTCGCTCTGTATAAGAGCGTCTGCCAAATGCCAATAATGTAATGTAATGTAATGTAAAGTAAAGATTAGTTCAATCAGGGCCATGTTGAGCCCTGACAAAATGTAGCAAATGTTTATTTAAGCAGAAACATTGACGAGCTGGACATCCTGTTGCAACCCATGGGTGGACTGACTGACATAGCGCGGTCTGTTCCAATGGCATCTAAAAAGGCGTTCTCCGGCCTTTAAAGCATAGGCCTACATCATTACTGAATCAGGCTCCACCCCCGACACACCCACCAAACGGGGGCAAACATACATCAAAGCCTGTTGCAAAATGTTGCACACCGTTGGGAGAAATATCGTTCAACAGAAAAACTGTAGAAAAACCTTTTCAGAGTGAACATGCCCCAGGTGTCATAATGCTGGGCTTCACAAAAAAACAGCTCACAAGCCCTTTTCCGATAAGATTGGACAGTCTGCGTTAACACATCGAATAGCTGTGACAGGCTTGGCTGACTAGACATTTCCAGTAATGAGCTGGTGTACAGGTGGTCACGAGGGCTAATTTCAATCACTTATTTTTCTCCACTTCTTTCCTTTCCTTCCTTGCTCCTGACCCAGAAATCGGTCGTATCCATCATTAAGGAAATCCCGACCTGTTAAATGTTCCTTCTCGGTGCTACAAGTAGAAGTTAGGAACTCCCGAACTTTCCTTTCATGTGAAGAAACACAAGCACATCCTTTGCGGACGTATTATTTCCTATAACGAGACGTATAAATGATTAACCTGCGGGACTACCTCTTCCCATCTGCCAGGCATCTACCACGTCTGTAACTGATGTGGCTTCGAACAGAAGGAGCAAGGACATTCCACTTGCCTAATTCATGTTCTTGATTTCCCTCTCTTTAGTTCTTTTTCTTTCATCTTTTCCTAGCCTCTCCCAATGGGTGGAGCCAGGGGGCAAGAAAAAAGAGAATAACAAAGGATTGGAATGAGCCCTGAGTGTATATTGAACAATACCATGACTGAATGAAGAGATTGAAGAGAGTGATTTTGAGAGAGGGATGGTTGTTGCGTGTTTGGCAGGAGATTCAGAGGCTAACACTGCTAAAACTTCCTGATGTTCTATGAGCCAGTGACTAAGTCATTTATGTCCATTAAAATATCCGTTTACTTTGTGTGTGGCTTGTTTTAGGGAATGTGGCATTCGGTGGAGAAGTGGATTTGTCTCTGCTACATTTATCGGGGGAGAAGAGCACCCACACCTTGCTTGTGTTAACTAATCAGCCCAGGTGCTGAAAGGTGTGTCTCCCCACAGAGTAGGGCTGAGAGCGGGTGAGACTGTCAGTCACGGCACTGAACACAAAGTGTAAGAAAAACACAGCTGACAAGATGGCCGTCTGGAACAAGCGGAGAGCTTGTGTTCCATTTTACTTTCTTTCAGGGATTAGAAACTGTAACGGCAACAAAAACAAAGTGTTCCAGAGAGAAAACGCTATTTTAGGAGTATGTAAACCAGTTAATATTATATTGTTCGTTATTTTTTACTCCTTGTAAACCCCAGGCAGTAGTCTACTCTGTTAAATGTCATGCCCTCAAGCAATGTACAGTAACTTGAAACTTAGCTTGGGGGAATCTCTTTAGAAACCCAAAGTTATGCCTTTCTCTAGCCATAGCCCCTCCCCTTCCTGGCCTACTGGAGCGCTGAACTGGAGCATGTCTTTGATTCCTGAAATTGAACTCAGGAAGTAGGCTATTTCTCACCATGTAATTTTCCCACAGAATTTTTCTTATATGATTTTGATTTTAAAAAATTTGATTACTGAAACTTCTAGCTTGCCAAGTGTCTGCACATGAAGGAATAGCTACTGGAAGAGCAAAAACAACCCCCGTTGTATCCTTATTTTGACAAACGCAGAAGCATGTAGTACTGTATAGACCTTTCCCAACAAATTACATGTCCCAAGTATACTTGAGGAATTCACTTCACTGCTGCCACTGTCAATAATCTAAAAATTATATTTGAAACTTTTTGTTGAAAAATATAGTTAAACTTTATTCTGCCTATAGCAGTCCGTTATAAAAAAAAATTGATCTGTCAAATGTTTTGGAGGGGCCCCCAAATAATTTTTTGCCTAGGTCCCCCAAACGTCAAGGGACTGTCAGCCGTCTGTCTCAATGTTTTGATTCACTACTTGCTTAGACACTATAGCGACATCATTGTGTGAGTGTTATTAACCAGTTCTGATATTTAGTTCTAGCAGTTATTCCATTCATTTATGTGGCCTGAACACCGGAATGGAAACATTTTTGTTAATTAATTAATTAATTCATTCATTCATTCATTCATTCATTATCCTAACCCGCTTATCCTGAACAGGGTCGCAGGGGGGCTGGAGCCTATCCCAGCATACATTGGGTGAAAGGCAGGAATACACCCCGGACAGGTCGCCAGTCCATTGCAGGGCACACACACCATTCACTCACACACTCATACCTATGGGCAATTTAGACTCTCCAATCAGCCTAACCTGCATGTCTTTGGACTGTGGGAGGAAACCAGAGTGCCCAGAGGAAACCCACGCAGACATGGGGAGAACATGCAAACTCCGCACAGAGAGGCCCCGGCCGACGGGGATTTGAACCCAGGACCTCCTTGCTACCCACTGCACCATCCGCATTTTTGTTCAGCACTAACAAAATTCATCCTTTCTTTTGTCTTTGTTATTTTGGTTTTTATCATGAGGGGGAAAGACAAAGACTTTTTGTTATTTGTTTTTGTGTTGGGCTGCTCTCTCATTCTCTCTATCTCTCCGTCTCCCTCTCTCTCTCCCTCTCCCCCTGTGGAAAATTACAGTGCAAACTCATAGTTTTTTTTTTTTTCCTCTGAAGGAGCCCGTGTCAAAAATGTATTTACTTGATTCCAAATTTACATTATTCAGTTGAGTCACAATCGTAAACTATGTGTGCTTGTGATCATGTGATAAATGCTTGCTTATATATTTAGTTACAGTCCCCTGGTGGAATTATGTTTCTGAAACATTTTCATCCACACTACAGGACATTTTCTGAAGTCACCTTCCCGTCATTGCCAATAAACCCACGTCCTTCTCAGATGGCACATGATTGTATTTTGTCATATCACGACTGTCATTTTATTCTTTTGATATTTCCTTATGTTTCCACATAACAGACGGCCTTTTTTCTGGTGGGAGGTTGATGTGGGTCTGGATTCCTGTGTGGGCCCAGCTTCAGCATCTTCCAAAGTCCAAAAACATCCCACTTGGACTAAGAATACCTCTTAGCCTCAGGACAAACCAAAAGTCACATTTGCATAGAGAATGTCATTGAAATCAAAAAGTGTTCCTCGAAGGCAATATTCACTTCATATTGATTTCCCAGAGTCACTCTCAGAGAAAAGCGCATGCCGAAACAAAACTGTTGCACTTTCAGCGTTTTACAGCGAGTGTAGAAAAGCCAGGCAGGATATTAGTATGTGTTTGCAAAGCATTTTATTTTGCAGGTAGGTTGTGCTACAGCACCCAGCAGCATTGACCATCAGCGTAAAAAACATAACTGTGGATTTTATGACAGGAAACGCCTGTCTTTATAAGCTACTCCGGAGTTACTTGAAGTGTAGTTTCTTGCTTTAGACCACAGACCCCGAATGCCCTGACAGCAGCCACAGTAAATCCTGCTGGTCGTCGGAAACTTCTGTAAGCATCTAAAATATCCTTCGTCGCACATAAAAACTGACTGAGCCAATCGAAGACATTCACTAAAGGTGAAGTCGTATATAAAAAGCCCATAAAGTAAACTGTCTATTTATTACTGTCATGGGAAGATAATTGGCTGCATCCAAAAAGACATTTCAGACAGGTACAGTAGGCCTCCATCAGGTGCAGATTTGGGGCCTGTTCAATAACCCATTGGCTGCTTTATGATCAACAAAGGAACAGTTACTTTTCACACAAGTGTCAATTCTCAGATATAGTATCTACTGAGTGATAGAAGATTGAAACCGCATATTGTCCTGAGAATCACATTCTCTCCATTACGTGGCCCTAGAATTTTCCCACACCATTAACCCTTTGAAGAGTAGGATTAATTAAGTTGGGGGGGTTTTTTTACCTAAAGTCTAAGTCTGTGTTCAAGAACTCCTTGCTTCAATATGTCCAGTCTTCTGAGGGGGAAAGCAAACCTGCATCGGCCGTTGTTCTGAATAGGGAGCCATTGAAGATAATTGCCATTTTAGTGTTCAAAAAATAATCTCAGTAAATTGCATTCAATGGTTATATTCTCGCTGAAGACTAGCAGAGGTATTTGGGCAAAAATAAACTGAACAGGACTCTAGTGCTGTCCTTATTCATTTAAGAGTGGGCAGAGATTATTCAACTCAATCGCCTGAGGGTATTACTCCCTGACGTAATTTTTGTCTTATTAAATCTCACATCAACTTAATTTATCATCCATAACCATGAAAAGTAAACTAACTAGCCAGACTAACTAACCAGACTACCGAGTTGATCATAATCATTTCATTTTCTAGGCTAATGGTGCTAGCTGTTGTTAGCCATTAACTTCTTGGCAATTAAATAAAAGTGCAAATCCGGGTTTTAAACCCGTTTTCTGTGCAGTAAGCCATACAGCACCTTTCTGGTATTTAGAAAATCGCTATGGTTTTAATATATGACTCCATTTTGTCTATTTCCTATGGAAACTCTGCCAAACTTTCCCCCTCGGCGGTTGAGCCTGGAGAGATTATGGTGTTTTCTGTCTGTGTTTCCGCTCTGTCCGACTGGATCTATCCACCAGAAGTGACTGTTCCATCAGCATGAGGACGTTCGGTTAAGAACATTCTAATTGTGTATTTGTGATGTTACACCTTAAAGCAGGGCTGTGAAACTCCTGTCCTGGAGGGCAGCAGTGTCTGCTGGTATTTGTGGTTTCCTTTCAATCAGCAGCCGATTAAGGCCTTGAGAACAAGGTGTGTGGACTCTTCAGCCAATTAAAGACTTTGAAATGCATCTCTGCAGCCCTCCAGGACTGGAGTTTGACACCCCTGCCTCAAAGGATGAAAGAGAATCATTAAGCTGAAATCCACTGTGGTCAGTCTCGTCATCTAAGTGAGAGAGATCCCACTGTGGTCAGTCTCATCATCTAAGTGAGAGAGATCCCACTGTGGTCAGCCTCATCATCTAAGTGAGAGAGATCCCACTGTGGTCAGTCTCATCATCTAAGCGAGAGAGATCCCACTGTGGTCAGCCTCATTATCTAAGTGAGAGAGATCCCACTGTGGTCAGTCTCATCATCTAAGTGAGAGAGATCCCACTGTGGTCAGTCTCTAAACGAGAGGGATCCCACTGTGGTCAGTCTCATCATCTAAGTGAGAGAGATCCCACTGTGGTCAGCCTCATCATCTAAGTGAGAGAGATCCCACTGTGGTCAGCCTCATCATCTAAGTGAGAGAGATCCCACTGTGGTCAGTCTCGTTATCTAAGCGAGAGAGGTCCAGTCTGTGGTCAGTCTCGTTATCTAAGCGAGAGAGGTCCAGTCTGTGGTCAGTCTCATTATCTAAGCGAGAGAGATCCCACTGAGGCCGGACTGAGAAGCAGAGGCGCTAATGGGCACCCGTATCATGTCCTCCTGCCACACACGGAGCAGCAGATTTTTGCCACGTGTACTTGGACGGCAGCTACAATCGTTTGCGCCTGACTGGGGCCAGCGTGGACCGGGCCCAGCTCGACATGGCGGCTTGTGTCCAGATTGCAGCACGGAAACATGGTAGCCGCGTCCTGTTCTTCTTTTTTTCTTTTTTCAGACCGCGTAGGCGTGTTTCCCACTGCCCTGTCAAACTGTCAGCAGCCGAACGACGCCAGCTTGTTCTCAGCCATGTGAGATGAGAAAACGGAGCGTTTACCATGCTCACAGACGTGAGGAGGAGTAGGGCGTTAGCGTGTTCGGCGGCGGATCTGATCAAACGGGCAGAGTTCCATGGTAACGGGAACACAGACCATCAACCGCAGATTCTGTTGAGTGTACAGTTCTTATTTTTAAGTTTAAATGAAAGTTCTAAGTTTACTGTACATCTGATGAATATTCCTGAAATATTGTTATTATTAATATGTAACCACTCCTTTTAATTTGTGAATGTCAAATAAAGTGTCCAGTTACCAAGAAAAAAAGAGCGAAGATAGGGTTATAATAGTGTAGTTCTGCTGCTTCCATAAAGGTGTGGAGCACATTGCCTTACTTGGCCTTGGTGTGGTCTTACGCACAGAAGGGTTGTGGGTTGTGTCATCACTACTCATCGCTAATATGGCTAACTTAAATGTAAATGCTAAAGCAATTTCCTGTTGAGAAAGGTGCTCCAGTTGTTTGAAGAACATGAGACTGATGTCATCCGTGTCATGGCCATCTCTGGAGTCACCCTCCGGAGGAGGAATTTTCCAGATCTACCAACACAGTGTGAGTTCATCAACTTCCTGGGGTGGCAGTGATGTCATACTCAACTTGGCAGGGCGTGCCAAGCAAACAGAGCTGGTAGTGACCACATGAAATGAGACATGATGGAACTTTACATTGGTGTTTCCACTTTTTGTTCGTTTTTCCTGAAAAGACTGCAGGAGGATAAGCAGAATCTCCTGTACGTAGTGTTACGTTCCACGTATGTATGTCTGTCTGTTTCCCCCCCTTAAACTCTACAGATGAAGCCATCAACCATTTCCATTCGCTGTCCCTGCTGTCCATCATCATTGCCCTGGTCCCGCCTCCACCAATCACATCCCTCTGCTTACATAAACTGTGTTGGCTGCCCTATAGGGGGCGATGCTTGACTTGCCTATTCATTCACTTCATAACCCTGTTGTGTGCATGCGTGTTTCTCCGTTCTCCTACTCCTGTGAATGTGGTTGTCCGTGTTTAGGCCCTGGGGCAGGTAAGACAGAGGCCTCTATACACTGTTGCTGCACGTAGGGTGAACCATTGTTTAGACACCTTAGGAAAGGGGTGATTGCCACCTATGTACTTTTGATTATAGAGTAGAGATATATTATTTTGTGCAGTGAACAGTTAGTATGTATTTTGTTTTTAGCTCTCTTTGGTTTTGTTCATTTAATTGATTTGGCAACACCCAGGTCCCTTGGCCTCGTACCCGATGTGTCTTTGTCTTGTGAGTTTTTGTTTGAAAACTGTAAATAGCACCGCCACTGTAAATTTTTGTAAATACACCTATTGCACCTCAAACCTGGTTTGTTCGATCATTTTCACTCCAATAGCGCTCAAATACATCCTCCCGGTCATTTTTATTTCATTATAATTTTGTTGCGTACTCCCTCCTACCCCTGGACGCCTGAGAACGTAACAGTAGGCAGAAGGGAATGCTGGAGTGAACCATCTGGATGTTGTGAAGAATCTGTGCTTCACCCTGGAGGGCTGTGGGTATCTGCTGTGTGTGAGCTCAACTTAATTAATTACCCCAAACCAAATCTTTTTGTTAAAGTAAAGATGGCGAGGAGCTCTTAAAGAATTGTGCCCTGAAGGTTTCCACGGGAGTCTGGTAAGGATTTTATGAGGAAAATATGTGTCTGCAGAATTTTTGTTTGAAGCCCCCAGCGAGGATATGAACACCTGTGTCTTGCCAGCATCAGGTTGAGGAAACAGTGAGGCTTCTTTTCCAATGTGTAGCAGTTCCCTGTCATTATTTCCACAGTGAATATAGATACAGGTGAGTCATGAATGATAAATGCCAGACTACCTGTGGTTCAGACAGAATGCATTGCTCCGGGGGAGAGACCGTCCATAAGCACATTTTTTCTTTGGGTAACTAGATTTTAAAAACTTGGTAACTTTCCAAAAAAAATATATATATATTTTAAAAGGACTTGTCATATTGAAGAGGAGCTTTCTACCACTCAAAAGAGGCTGTTTTTCCCATTTTTTATAATAATAATAATAATAATAATACTTATCCGAACTTATTTTTATCATGATGTCCTCAAAAATAAGGCTGCTCAACAGAGCATGGTAATGCAGATACACTTACCAAAGGGAAAGTACAGTGGGCTCCAGAATTATATAAAAAATGATATTATAATTATATAGTGCTGTAAACTAAAGATACAATTATCAACATGAGCTTTATTTTCCAACATATGTAAAGTAGTGTGCTTTAATAATGATTCAATGGAAACAACCAAAGTATTTCCCCAACAACAGGTGCCACAAGTATTGGCACCCCTGGCAAAGATCACAGCCATGAGTCTTCTCCGATAATTTGTGAGGCATTTTTGACCATTCCTCCAGGCAGAACCTTTCAGAATCATTGATATCCTTGGGATATCAATTGCGTTCATAGGTATATATTAGATATTTAATATATATTTAATATATTATATTTAATATATGCTACTCAGTCAACCTACATTACGATCAGCACAATCACAGCAAACATTATTATGATAAATATAAATGCAGCTATATAGAAAGTGATAATTATAGAAATTAAGATAATAAATGGTTGATTATGATTATTTAAATGATGATGATGATGCTGGTGGTCGTGTTGAATGAGAAGTCACTGAAACCCTATACTTCATTCTCTCCATTGTCCTTTTCCCTTGACTCTCTACAGCATCACTAAAGCCTTACAAATGGAATGAAATCATGTGTAAATTGTGCTTACAGTCCTGCTAGATTTAGCACAAAGCCATTAAAGTAAGCCTGAGCTTAATATGCTGCCTGGAGTCCCAACTTACGGGTGATTTACACAAGCTGAGTGCTGCATTCCCTTCCTCTTAAACAGTTTATAGATGAAAACACTTCCATGGTCTACGGTAAATGTGCCTCTTTCAAACATTTGAAATGGTGATTGTTTTAAGAGCAGGCATTGCAGAGGACGACAGGGCTCTTACTTGCTCCTAATGTCTTGTAAAACAATGTCGAAATTAGCTTTGGAAATTTAAAATGGTGGGCAGCAAATCTCCTTAATGATGACCGATATGCTTTTAATGAGCTCCGCAAGACAATGAAGCCATCATGGAGGAGAGGGAGCTGCTCAGAGTGGTCCTTAGTGGAAGCGGTCCAGGACACAATATAATGTGTTATTAATGCACAGCCCGCAGTGGGTTTCAGCTTTTATTAGCAGCATATTAATCATTTGCACATGGCTAACTGGACCTAATCCTGGGCATTACACAATGTTTAACTGATGTCCTCGCAAAGCACAATGAATTGTCCTTACACGGTGTTAACCCTATCCACTTTTCCCCCTTGTGGTTGAGTCACTGAAGTCTCAAATTATTGTTGCGTTCATATTTATATCATACAAAAAAACTGTGATGTAATAAAACCGCAAAATGGCGATGACAGACTGTTAAAAAGACTCTCTGCTTGCAAGAACAGCAGTTTAGATCTTTATCAGCCTCTTATTTGCAAAGCAGGGAAATAAAACTCCCTCCCCCACGCCACTCTCTTGAATTACAATCCTGACCTCGCAACAGACTCAGACAATATGAGGCATATTCTAACAGCCCTTGATACAATTTATCTACGTCACAAAATCATGTTCCAAAAATATACAATTCAGACGTTGCATGAATAAACACATTTTTATTTATTTTATTTTATTTTTATTTTATTCTACATCCAGCCGACAGCCAGTTTGCAAGAAAGAGTTTTTTTTTGTGATTTTTTCCCTTTTTCTCCCAAATTGATAGCCAATTTTACCCCGTCTGATTCCAAGGCGCCCGAGGTGCTTTATTGTGCAGCGATCTGCTAACCCTGCCAAGTCCCTCCCTCTGGAGCAGCGAGCCAATTATGCTGCTCCACATGAGCCGGTCAAACTTGGCTATTGGCAGGAATGGGAATCGAACCCCGGTCCCTGAGGTGCAACTGCAGCAAACTGCAGTAACTGTATTATTTTTATACATATTTAATATTTATGGAACCAAATATCCCACCTGCTTAGGAAGCTATAGCTTATTTTGTAATCCATTCATCCATTTTTGAGAAAACTATGTTTTTGCCGGGATATATACCGAAGCGAATGTCATCTTGAACCACTTCTTATTGTTGCATAAATACATTGCTAAGTGTAAAACATAGTAAGCTTCTTGTACAGGGGTTTCCTACCCTTTCCAACAAGGTATAATGTGTCATATTCAGGGGATGGACAGGTTAGGAATATCGCTGCGTTTGCAGAAGAATGAATATACAGACAATTACAGGATTTGGACTTGCTATAGATAAGCCCGTTAGCCAGTATAATGACAGGTTCCATGGGGAATGGGCTAATTTCCAAATAAAGTTCCATTTTAAATGTGATGCTGATTGGTTTGAAAGTGTGTTGGGCGAGTAATCCTTTTTGGAGAGCTTTTTAGGCACACATGTACATTTTCTTTACATTTTAAGTCAAAAAATCTGTTTTAATAGAAAAAGTAAGCTTTTCTGTCCAATCATGTGTCTGGACAAAAAGTTATGCAGATGTTTTGTATTTGGAAATATTTGGGGACACTTGTGAACATCTGGCTGTAGTTTTGGGAAAACTTTGGGAAAAATGTGGAATTTGAATGCTTGCATAAATTAGTTCTGTCTTAAAGTGTCTTCTTGTTTTAAATTATGTCTTCAACCATGTGTGTGCAGTAAATTAGTTTTGAGATGTAGGAAAATAGATGGAAATTGCCCCCTGGGGGGGGGAGTGGAAAGGGTTAATTTCAGAATGATTGTCCTCACAACACACTATGAACTGATATCAGTCACATCTGAACCTGACATGTGAGTTCAAAGAAAAACCCTTGTGGTCAAAGCAATATTATGCCACTGGAAGGCTTTGTGGGTTGTGGTTAAATCTCATTACTTTGGATCTCATCTCTGCTGTTTTTCTAAAATTAGCAACAACTGTTTGTTTCTGCAAGTTATAAAACACCATGAATATATGAGGTGCGTGTGTGTGTGTTCCCACGCTGTGTGCTCATGTGCATGTGTACACACTTGTCTGATTTACATGGCTGTGACACGTGTGTGCCACTGGGGAGTTGAGATGACAGATCATTGAACGGTAATGCAAATGTGGTTGTCTGCAGGGACACCAGCTCTAAAGTGCTGAAAAGAAAATAATCTTCCTCACATATGGGGCACAGTTTCGTAACACGCGTGTTTCTCATAAAATGTGTGAGGGACGCTGTACTTACGGTGGGGCCTGGTTTTTACACTGGGGAGCAGAGTAACCCTTTCCTTAAAATGGGTAGCTAATGGACTACTGTCTAAATGACTTATATTACACATCGGCCTAAGCGTGTTACAAAACGATGAACCATGGTTTAAATGGAGTTTGATTTACACTCACTGAGCACTTTATTAGGTATTTATTAATTATTTTTCAGACTTCTGCTGCTGTAGCCTATCCACTTAGAGTTATGATGCGTTGTGTGTTCGGAGATGCTCTTCTGCATACCACTGTTGTAATGTGTGGTTATTTGCGTTACTGTCACCTTCCTGTCGGCTTTGACCAGTCTAGCCATTCTCCTGTAAGGGTAATTTTCTTTATTGATTCTGTTATGTATGGGGGGTGTGTGTGGTTCTAGTCTCACCCTGCAGGTGGAGCCAGGAGGTGTACCCTGCACTGATTACCAACCCGCCACACCTGCCATAGGCTGGAGTTTATAAACTGTATATCCACATGTCTCTCTCTTTGTCCTGGTAGCCAGCTCTGGAGCAGCAAGGCCTTCAACCTCCACCATTTTGTTTTGATCAGTTCATAGTTCCTGTGTTACAATAAATGTAGTTATTTTCAAACACTAGCTGTGTCTGTTTCCCTTATGTTATATTCCCTGAGCCGGGGTTGTAACAATTCTTAATTGGCAATGTGTGTTAACATAGACAATCACGTGATCTAAAATAACCTTTTATTTTGTATCCTTATTACTACTAGACCACTTTCTGAATTAAGTGCTTACTGGGAGTCTTTCTCTGTCTCTCTCCCAGCAGACAGACAGCCTTTGACCTTAATGTTTCTGCTTCTCCTAGAAGTGGGTAGCTAGCTCTGCTTCTCCTAGAAGGGGGTAGCTAGTACATTCCGGTCTTACAGCAAGGGGTATTCAGAATACAAAATACTTATAAATGTTAGTGGCCAGCTTCATGTCTTTTTGTTTTGGTAAAGCCTCCCCTTCTGGGTCAGTGTACTGAAAACTGTACATAAGTCTTACTATGTCTGATTCAAATCAGTGAGCCGGTAAGCTCTCTCACTTTCTGTTATTTCTTTGCAAATAAATACGAAAGTTAAACTCAAGTATAGCTATCGTTGTTTTACTGGGATCTGTTTCATCAGACGATGCTCACCTGTGAACTGCTGAAAGGGCATTGTTCTCTAACACTCCTCTGTCTCTCATTAACAATGCATTTCTGTCTGTAGAACTGTTGATTTTTCACGTTTCATTCTGCACCATTCTTTCAAACTCTAGAGACTAGTGTGTGTGAAAATCCCAGGAGATCAGTAGTTTCTGAGATACTCAAACCACCCTGCCACCAACAATCATTCCACGGTCAAAGTCACTTGGATCACATTTTTTCCCCATTCTGATGGTTTAACTTCTATGGTCTAAAACCATCAGCAACCATATTAGCTAAAGCTCCTGACCCGTATCTACATGATTGTAGGTATTGCACTGCTGCCACACAATTGGCTGATTAGATAATTGCATGAATAAGTAGGTGCAATAAAGTCAAAATGTTCCTTATAAAGTGCTAGGTGAGTGTAGATAGACAAAATAATATCTAAAATGGGGAATGTTGAAAGCTCATCTTTTGCATAATTTACTGTAGAATGAATTTCCCAACTGAATGCCTTGCAAGTTACAACAAGGAATTATATACAGTTTTTCTGCTTGGGTCACTCTCAATTTAGAGGGCAGTAATTACATTTTAAATGCCCAGCAATTAATCACTGTGTGACTGTAACTGTGTGATTAACTGTGTGCAATTATCATTTTTTTGTAAATAAGAGGTCAAGCATTGTGTCAGAGGTTAATACTTGGAATTAAATAAAATGCACACGTATCATCTTCAAGTTACATTTTGATTGTTTCAGGGTTGAAAATTGCCAAGTTTGTCATTCTATTTGCTAACAAAAATGTGGCTGGATTTTTCAAAATGCATCAAGCAAAACTGTTATTGAAGTATAAAGTTGTATTTGGCCTTTTTCCAAAAAACTCAGTTGATAGAATTTTTTTTGGTTTTTAAATGCAAAGTTGATTAAGAATTTCAAGGCTCACAAAAATGTTCAAAACCAGTATGGCTGGAGGGGAATAATGTACACTTAAAATGTTTCTCCAAAAAAACCTTGAATTATGAGGCTGGGGGATGGTTTCGGCCCTGAAGGACTGGATAATGTCCATGACAGTGTAGCGGGGTTAGCTCAGCTACTTCTCTAGAAAAATCAGATTGAAGTGCAGGAAAGTGAAGGCTCATAGCAGGTTACCACAACAACGCTCCCTGATGCCTTTGGCTAGGGGGCGATTTTGCCATGTCGCTGACAGGTAACGCGTCTTCCCATGGAATCTTTGGGTGTGCGAGAGGCCAGGGTTCAAATCCCACCTCGGATTTAGGCAGAACTGCTGGCCAACTGCCAGCTCTGTTGGGCCTGTAGGGCGGCCTGTAGCGTAGTGGTTAAGGTACATGACTGGGACCTGCAAGGTCAGTGGTTCAATCCCCGGTGTAGTCACAATAAGATCTGCACATCTGTTGGGCCCTGGGGAGGATTGTCTCCTGCTTAGTCTAATCAACAGTACGTCGCTCTGGATAAGAGCATCTGCCAAATGCCAATAATGTAATGTTGGCCATTCTGTTTTTGTGTCACCCCCCTCCCCCCAAAACATGGTGCAACATGACTGAACAACATTAACAATGTTTTTATCCAATCTAGTATAACAACTCACTAAATCCAGGAATAGAGGATGATAGCATCTGCATTTTCCCATAGTCCTTTGCACCTCCTGTGAAGTTCTGACAGGACTTCCATTAGCAGCTGTTACAGGCGGCCCCCTCCTTGGGCTAGCGTAGCGTATGCCATTGCAAGTGAGTGTGGGTGTTTTCATTAAGCATCCAGATGCTTTTTAAATGGGGAGGGGTCAAAGGGCAGGAATCTGAACAGCTGATCACAGGGTAGGGGGGGGTGGTTCTGGGAGTTGGAAGGGAGGGCGGATGACTGACAGCAGGGTGCGGGTGCGGTGGGGGGGGGGGGGGGTTGTCTGTGCTGACGAGTGCTGTCAGTCAGAGAAAGTGCCTTCTGAAAGCGTCTGTGGTAGAGTGGGGAACGAACGCTACAGAGGAGCTGAGAATGAAAGACAGATAGTCTCACCTTATGTGAGACTGTCAGCTTGTATATTTGTCTACTTACTGTGTGTGTGTGTGTGTGTTTGTCTGTCCCTCTATCTGTCTGCTTTTCAGTATTCAGTATCAGTATTTGGCTCTTAGTGTATGTTATATAGTTTGTTACACCCCTCCCTCATATTTATGTAAGGGACACCATTTATTACTGGGACACCCAAGGTCGGTGGTTCTAATCCCGGTGTAGCCACAATAAGATCCGTACAGCCGCTGGGCCCTTGAGCAAGGCCCTTAACCCTGCATTGCTCCAGGGGAGGATTGTCTCCTGCTTAGTCTAATCAACTGTATGTCGCTCTGGATAAGAGCATCTGCCAAATGCCAATAATGTAATGTAATGTAATGTAAATTATGATTCTAAAATAAAAATAAAGTTGACCTCCCTAGAGGGAGGGGGGGGGTGTAGAAGAACAAAAAGAAAGACAGCATGGTAGGGGGCGGGCAACAGACGGAGAGGGAGAAAAAGAGAATGAGAGAATATGAAGAATACACCATGAAAGAGAAACAGAGGGAGAGAGTAGAATGAGAGGATATGAAGAATACACCATGAAAGAGAAACAGAGGGAGAGAGTAGAATGAGAGGATATGAAGAATACACCATGAAAGAGAAACAGAGGGAGAGAGTAGAATGAGAGGCTATGAAGAATACACCATGGATAGAGAGAGAGAGAAAGAGAGAGACAGACAGACAGACTGAGCGGGAGAGACGGAAGGCTAAATGTATCTCAGGGACACAGCACAGGAAGTGGGGATGGGTTGGCCCAGACCGTGACAGGAAGTGAGCATCGATTCTGCGGTTCTGTGGCTTTCGATCGACTCCTTCTCCTTTCCCCTCTCTTTCCCCTTACCGCCAGCATGGCAGCTCCTCCTGTTCCCAGGGCGTGCGGCGGTGCTCCAGCTAGCGACCGTGTTCAAAGAAGCGTCTTAAGAACAGAAAAAGAAAGCTTGTCTGGGTTTGCATCCCATTGGCGTCCTTTCCTCTGTGATCCTGTTCGCAGGCAAAGCTCGTTAGAGTTGCGAGGTAAAAGCTCGGTGAGCCAGAGGGGGTCGGCGTCGACCACGAGCGCTAACGCGGCAGCCATTTTGATGCCGTGCCATTGCAGCACGGCAGGCAGGGTTATTAGGGCAGAGCGCTACGGGAGCCTGCGGCATCTGGTCTTTAAATTTAGCTCCTGACATCCTGATTAAAAGTTTACTCGCGCTTTAAAACCTCACGCGCCACGGGTGAGTCTAAGCCACGCCCTGGTATTACTGGATTACGTGTCTTCACCCTGGGAACTACGACGCGATCCCGGCCGCTAATGGGCGTCTGCCCGCCCCATCACGGCGCATCACACGGAGCCAAATTAAAAACTAATTGAGAAGCCTTGAGAAAGGGAATGAGGGATGACTCGGAAGAGGGTGGGGGGGGAGCTCCCGTATAATGTTTGATTAATGGCAACATGGGGTTTCTCATCAGAAAGCAATAACGTATAAGGACAGAAGTAAGCCCTCAACCCAAGTTCGACAGCTGCTCAGAGAGCCCCTATCCAATGTACACTTTCACTCTCTCTCGTTCTCTCTCTCTTGCATCCCATCACTAAACTATAAAATGTGCCAAGATGTAAAATCTGGAATAGTAATATATGTAAACTGTACTCGTGATTACCTGGTCTGAGAGTGTGAGGAACAGATTATTGAAAAGGTTTATCAAATGAATCTCAACTCTCAATTCAATAACAGCTGGTGTGTGTGTGGGTGGATCTGTATGCATGTGTGTGCATACGTGCATGTGTGTGTGTGTGTGTGTGTGTGTTTACATCTGAATCTTACCACACTGGTTTTTTTTTCACATTTTATTCACAAATTGACTTTTATTTTCATCAGCAACTCTCTTTGTCAGCATCCTTCCAAATATTTCCCAGAACACATGGGTAATTTTTCATGCTGGATTTTTAATTAGACCGCAGCCTTGTAATGTACTCTTGCATAATTTAATACTGTGAGGAATTTATGATATCTTATTTTATCCTTTTTTTTAACAACTGATTCTTAAATGTGGAGTTTACACACACTCATGCATGCACACACACACATACACACCCATGCGCGCACACACAAGCACACATGCACATACACAAGCGTATACACACATACATACAGATGCACACACACATGCGCGCACACACATACACACAACCACACACACACACATGCACACACCCACCTGTACCGACATACAAGCACACACGCATACATACAGATACACACACACACGCGCGCATGTATGCACACACACACACACGAGCGCACACACACACGGAATTTTATCTTAGACTTATGAAAAATACATAAGGTCATAAAGATTCTCTTGGATTTCACAAGCGACCAGAGGCCAGTAAAAGTAACAGACGAATCACCTGCAACACTCTAAATCCGCCCCCTCCCCCCGCCTCCATTTTCAGATCCAGCGCACATATCCAGCACAGTATACCATACCACAGAGCAGTCCCACTAATCCCAGCAGACTTAATCCAAAGTGTGCGCTAATAACAAACAGATAAAGATGATTCCTCGGACAATCACTTTATACACCAACAACGATTGGTGCATTCTGTGCGCTTCGGCTGAACGACTGTTCCCAGTACATTAGCCCTCTCTTTCACTCACCCTATTTCCCTGGGCCATTACTCATCAACAAACCCCCCACCCCAACCCCACCGTTAAGCCCTCTCAGACACGACACAGAGCAGCGCTTCCCAACACTAGCGCCGAAGTTGCTGAGCACGGACGATTCCGCTTCCTCCTTTAAACCAGCGACCGATTCAAACCAGGAAACCGGGAGCAGGGTAGCGCGCGATCCGCGGCCGTAATTGATTAAGTGCTGACTCACTGTAAACACACTCCTCTGGTGAAGAGCATCTACCCCCGAAATCTTAGCAGGGGAGGGAGGGCTTTTCAGACACGTGTTTAAGGACCAGGAAACAGGGGCGGCGCAATAAAAGAACGAACGTCTCTTTTTACAGTAAGACGGGGGCGAAGGGGGAAAGTACGAGTTTGATGTTACGGAGACGAGCGTGACTTTGAAGCGAGTCGACGGCGCTCCGAACTTTAAAGAGCCGGTGGGATCCTCTTTGGAGCAGCGATCTGTCGATACCCCGCCTTCCAGGAAACTTCAAAGCCTCCTCGCGGCTTTCATGAGAAGCGCGCGCGTGCGAGCGGAGCGGGTTCTCCGTCACTGACGTGGGTCCGACCCCTTCAGAAGTGCGCCTTTATGTGCTCACGTTTGTTCTCGCCCACACACACAGTATGACCATACAAATTCTATTTGTGGTAATGCAGGGGGTGAGAGGCATGAGTGTATCTTACATTTTTACTCCATGAAAGGGAGAGTAAGAGGAGTCATATTTTTGTGCGTGAAATGTAGTTATATGTATATATATTGTCTTCCTTGAATACCTAATCTAGAAATGCCCTGTACTTCATAGGGAGTAAATTTGCTTAGTCTAAAATGTTTCCTTAGTTCCTGTGTTCTTAAAAAGCAGTGATGAAAAGGTTGGTGTTGCACCAGAACAAACAAAGCATCATCCTCAGTACCCAGACTGCAAAACGTTGGTCGTAACAAGTGTTTTCACATTTAAAATCGTATTTATTTTCTCTTGGGTAGAAAATGTTAGCTGGTTTTAAGTTATTGTTTCTTGACAAGTGACATTTTCCTTCCCCGTTAGCAAATCTTGAAAAGGTCTCACTGTCTCACTGCAGTATTTGTGTCTTATTTAGAAATAATAAAAATTTGATTTTAAGTCTAAATAAAAGACTAAAATACTTGCTGACTCATTTTTTGGGCTGTGCAGTGTGGGACCTGAATAAGTCATTGCTGGTGTCCAGATTTTTTGTTTATGACCGATATTTAGAAAAATATCTATAATAATTTCCCCAGTCAAGTCTAATTCAAATCTGAAAATGAATGAGAATGAACCAACAGGCATACCCTTTCAAGACGAGACTTATAAATGACCGGAACATTCTACGTCCCGGTACGTATGCTTTTAATGTAATTGAATGACCAATTTGTCAATTTGAAGTAGGCTTGAAATGGGATCGCCGTTGGAGCCCTGCGATCACGCGCTCTGTCCTCTGCGTCTTTGAAGCTCGTCCGGCTGGAGCGCGGGATCGGGGCTCTAATGAGAGAAGGGCGCGCCTGCGTTTCGCCGGTCCGCCGGGCCTGCGCGCGTTTCCCGCTGACTTCAGCCGAACCGTTCGCCCTTTCTTCGACGTGCTTTTTGCCTGCGATATTCCAAATGAGCGAGGTGGGGGGGGGGGGGGGGGGGTTTGGAGAAGGTTGCCCGTTCCCAGATATGCCCTGTGCGGAGAAGCGCAAGGACTCAGGCAAAGACTGGGAAGAGTGGCTTGAGCTGGGAGAACATATGGGGATGGGGGTGGGGATTTTGGGCGGGGGGAGTGATGATGAAGCTGGTTTCTGCCAGGTGCAGTATGGGCGCAGTTGCTTTCGCTCTGGTTCGTGTCGTATCCGTCTGCGTTCCTGACCGCGACAGAATGTATTATCACGCAGGATTTCCGGGTCACTAAACGGCATGGCTGATCCTTTCTGACGTCGCTCTTCTCCAGCCATCAGATACCTGCCTCCTCTGCGAGGCCGTTCTGTCTAATGTTTCTGTCTGGCACACGCAGGCGGGAGGGCCTGTCTGACAGTACTGCTCAAGCTGAATATACACCAGCACAACAAAGATGCACAGCGCAGCAAAGATGCACCAGCGCAGAGAAGATGCTCAGGTGCAGCAAAGATTCACCAGAGCAGCAAAGATGCACGAGCACCGCAAAGATACAAAGCGCAGCTTGGCAAAACCATTCCTCATACAGTACTTCTGCACCTGCACACACACAGAAGTACGATTCTCTTTCTCTCTCTCTGCCTCTCTGTCCATCTCTCACCCTCTTTCATCTCTCTTTCATCTCTCATCCTTCTCACACTCACCATCTCTCTCTTTCTGTCCATGTTCTCCCTCACACCCTCTCACTCTTTCCTCTATCTATCCCTTTCTTCTCCCTCTCTTCCTCTCTCCCTCTCTCTCTCCTCTCTTTCACTCTCTCTCACCCTCTCTCTCTCCTCTCTCTCTCACCCTCTCATCCTCTCTCTCTCTCCTTCCCTATCTCTCTCCATCTCTCTCCCTCTCCAACTTTCTCTCTCTCCCTCTCTCTCTCCTCGCTCTCACCCTCTCATCCTCTCTCTCTCTCTCTCTCCCTCTTCTCCCTCTCACTCTCTCACCCTCTCACCCTCTCTCTCTGTCTGTCTGTCTCTCTCTCTCTCCCTCTCTCTCTCTGGGATCTGAGCAGCAGAGACAGGTGCTAACGAGAGGGAGCCAGGAGGACAGAGTGCTCCTGAGGGGATTGCCAGCTCCAGTCCCCGCTGTGCCACCGGCTCCGGAAGCCCCCCTGACGGGCGGACGCGCGTGGCACGCACACACAGCGCCACGCACACACAGCGCCACGCACACACAGCGCCACGCACACACAGCGCCACGCACACACAGCGCCACGCACACACAGCGCCACTCACACACAGCGCCACGCACACACAGCGCCACGCACACACAGCGCCAGAGGTGATGCGCTGGCGGTGAGGTTACCGTGGTTACGCATTTCTTTTCCCCCACCGTGGAAAAGATGCGAGCAGAAAAGGCCCAGCAGCCATTGCGGGTGACCTGGAAAGCTGTCTGTCCAGTCACAGCCCGCGACTGAGAGCCTTACAGTGCGCTTCTGTTCTCTGCCGTCACGAGCACAGGTGGCTCTTAGCTCTTGGCTGGCTGTGCACTGTGGGAAAGACGTACCGCAGGACAGTTTGCACCGAGCGTACATCAATCAGAATCAGCTGCAGCAATTACAGCTAGATATTATAGGATGTAATTCATATTATTTTTTTTGAAAAGTGCTCTGAGTGGTTATCCAGGAAATATGTATTATGGGCCAAAACAAAAACATCTCCCTGGTGTAAAATTCAGCTATGGCCGGCTTGGAATTACCAGCTTCCAGCTGTTTCGAAAACCTAGCTTGAGCTGGTCAAACCATGTTGAGTATGGAGCTGGTCTGAACTGGTCAACCAGCAACCAGTTGTTTCAAAACCTAGCTTGAGCTGGTCAAACCATGTTGAGTATGGATCGGGTCTGAACTGGTCAACCAGCTACCAGCTGTTTCAAACCTAGCTTGAGCTGGTCAAACCATGTTGAGTATGGAGCGGGTCTGAACTGGTCAACCAGCTAACGGCTGTTTCAAAACCTAGCTTTTTTTCAGCAGGGCTGCACATACTTACACTCACTGAGCACTTTATTAGGTAGACCTGTACACCAGCTTGTTAATGCAAGTATTTAATTAGCCAATCATCTGGCAGCAACTAAAGGCATAAAGGCATGCAAACATGGTCAAGAGGTTCAGCTGTTGTTCAGATTAAATGTCAGAATGGGGAAGAAATGTGATGTAAGTGACTTTGACGTTGAATGATTGTTTGTGCCAGACAAGGTGGTTTGAGAATGTGCAGACAGAAATGCCTTGTTAATGAGAGTTGTCAGAGGAGAATGGCCAGACTGGTCAAAGCTGACAGGAGGTGAGAGTAACACAAATAATCACACATTTCAACAGTGGTATGCAAAGAGCATTTATGATCATAGGATGCAATAGAATAGGCTTCAGCAGCAGAATACCAATAAGTCAAAAAAGAAGTCTAATAAATGTGCTCACTGAGTGTATATTGTTGAACAGAAAAAGAAAGAACAGACCATGGTTTGTGATTATGCTGACTTTCTCCTCCTCCGAGGTTGGAGGATATCAAAATGGGGGGCACCTGTGAGAGGTGATCATTGACATGCCCACAACTTCATCAGTTCGGATGCGACGGCGGTTTAAACAGCTGACATTTTGTTTCAGAAAAACAGCAGAGACCCGCACTTGCACTGACAGCTGCGGTCGCACATAGCGGCTAGCCTCGGGCAGGCGTCACACGGGTAACTCTTTCTGTAACAATCTTATTTGCATCGAGCAAGTTATTACAGATATAGAAACAATGTAATACGACTGCTGCTATCCCTTCTTGCTCTTCAAAGGTCTCCTAAGCAGTGAGCTACGTTATTTATCTTCTCTTTCAGAGCGCCTCGTTCACTCTTCCGTTTTACGCCTTATTATGAGCGCCCTTACACCTTACCGCGTTCAGGATTTCAGAGTTTCCTTTCTACTTGTGCCGGAGAAATTGAGGGTAAAACCTTCCCCGGGAGTACTTTGCATGAAGCTCTACTCTTGGATACAAAGAATCCTTACATTCTTCACTCCTCTGTACACCGTTTGGAATGCCACTGTGACCTTCATTGTAATTGACATGCCCATGTCAGGCCCAGGTTCCCGGCTGGTGTAATTGCTTGCCCTGTTAGGTGCATATGCTGATATTGTTACATGCTGAGTCCGTGAGGCTTACATTATCTGTCTGCTGTCAATTGTGGCTAAAGGCAAAAATTTGTGGCTTGATTGGAGAGCTGTTCAGGTCAACTGCCACCAGGGGGCAGTAATGTTCATCAAGCCATGGCCTCTGCCTGGTAATGAACCCACTGAACACTCTGACAGAATCCTAGTTCGGAAGATGTATTCAATTGTGCCATTAATAAATGCCCCAAGATGTGAACATTAAGAGTCCTAACGGTCAAAAATGACCCGCCTTCACTAAACCTGTAAAATAAAGCAGCTTCATTTAAGTTTTGTATGAAGAAACAGCCTATCACTCATTACAAACTGTCATCGAATCTCAAGTTGAAAAAAGATCATTTAGGGGGTTTTCTCTGCTGTTAACCATAGTGGTGGGTCAGGTGCCTCAGACCTCTGAAAGCTGAACCTTTCGTAATAATAATAATAATAATATCATTATCATAATCATAATACATTTACGTTCATACATATTAGGCATGTGAACATTTAAATGTTTAAACGGTTAACCAAAACATTTCTAACCGATAACCAATTATTTTTCTGAAGCTGAAACAAAGCTCAAAGCTCAATTTAATTCAATAAATGCACTTTCTTCATGCTAGTCCTAACAAGCAGTCTTTGGCCTTTTCAGGGGGTTAAGAATGCAAACATCACAGGGAATTGAATGCTGCAGTATTATAGTTATCAAATAATTTCTGTGTGTTTTAAATCTGTAGCTGTTGGCACACTTATTGTGTATTCTATGGCATTTCTTAAGGTTCATAGTGGACCAGTCAAAACACCCAAAAACATGGACCAGTCAAAAACACCCCAAAACGTGGACCAGTCAAAAACACCCAAAAACGTGGACCAGTCAAAAACACCCAAAAACGTGGAGCAATGAAAAACACCCAAAAACATGGACCAGTCAAAAACACCCAAAAACGTGGAGCAATGAAAAACACCCAAAAACGTGGACCAGTCAAAAACACCCAAAAACGTGGAGCAATGAAAAACACCCAAAAACATGGACCAGTCAAAAACACCCAAAAACGTGGAGCAATGAAAAACACCCAAAAACGTGGACCAGTCAAAAACACCCAAAAACGTGGAGCAATGAAAAACACCCAAAAACATGGACCAGTCAAAAACACCCAAAAACGTGGAGCAATGAAAAACACCCAAAAACGTGGACCAGTCAAAAACACCCAAAAACGTGGAGCAATGAAAAACACCCAAAAACGCTAAACAAATAGCCTTAAATAGAGCGTCAAAACTGCTACTTTATTTTCAGTACCCACTTCTGCTTCACCAGCCCTGCTGATAAGACTATTCTGCATCGGAATAAGACTCTCATCCCTGTCCTAGACACAAAGAGAGAGAGGGGAGACAAAGAGAGAGGGGGGGAGAGAAAAAGAGAAGGAGAGAGAGGGCGGGCGAGAAAGAGAGAGTGTGAGTGGGAGGGAGAGGGCAGGAGTGAAAGAGAGAGTTGTCGATAACACATTTGAAGCTAAGCCAACTCATCATGCGTTTGATTGAATGTTAGGAACGGTAATAGGCACATGGTTGGCAAACTGCTCCTACCTCGTCAAACACACAAACTCATACACAAACAAGCAGACA
This sequence comes from Conger conger, assembly GCF_963514075.1. Taxonomy (NCBI): domain Eukaryota; kingdom Metazoa; phylum Chordata; class Actinopteri; order Anguilliformes; family Congridae; genus Conger; species Conger conger. The sequence continues at coordinate 11,316,812 of NC_083771.1, forward strand.
CACACACACACTGGCATCATCATTATCATTGTCTTATGATTATGATTATGATTATTATGATTATTATGATTATTATTATTATTATTATTATTATTATTATTATTATTACTATTCCCGCTGTTTTAGTTTTTATTCATGTCAGCATAACAACTGTACATTTTCTGAACATCTGTGCTCCTGTCTGGCTGGTCTTCCCCGCATTACAGAAATTAATAAGAAGTGTATTTCCCCACACAGAAAACATCCCATGTTCCTTATCATAAGTAATATGTCTCTGTCACCACAGAAGGATTCCAGCTAAATTGTGTTAGCATCAGCAGGAAGATTTCGCGCACATACTAATAAACACTCAGTATCGATGCTTTTATTTTTGTGCACTCTTAAAAACGATTAAAAATAGAGGCATTCGCTTCAGGTACTTTCTTTTGAGACAGAGGTGTTGCGGGGGTAGCAGGATACAGGATTAGAGCTATACAGCTTTATAAACACAAACATGTTTCTACATCTGCTATTTTCACCAGGGAGGAATTCAACTCACAAAAGTAATAGGGAGCGAACAGGAACGGCGTAGACCACAGTTCAAAGCGAGAAGCTGACTGGAGTCTGAGGAAGAGACGTGTGGAATACATATCAGGACAGCCCGGGGTCTTGTTCAATACACCATCGATTGGCGCTGAATGTAACCGAAAAATATTATGCAAAAAATAATCATTTTTAAAGGTTGGGTTTGGGACAGGGGCCCCTGGCTGACAGAGCTGAGATTGAGGGAGTCTCATTCCACGCATGGAGGTGAAACGGGGTGATGCTCGGCTCTCTTGTGACGGAGACGAGGAGGTGGAGGTTTTCGCCCGAAGGTGAGGCTGGTGACGGCGTCTGACACCTGAACGTACGGCGGGCGACGACGGGCAGAACATTAAATAAGTTCTCCCCTACCCTCGGCAGACGGAGTGAATTAGGGAACGGAGACGTGTGGCGGTTAAGGCCGAAGACGGTTAAAAACTGACTGCCACCTCTTATCTGCAAATCTCTGCTGGGGCTAGTGTGCGCTAATGCTAATCCAGAAAACCCCCCGCCCCGGCAAACTTTATTGGCTTGCATCAGTGTGTGTACATTGTCTGTGTAAACTAATCTACGGTCATTGGGACTGGAAAGGGAGGGGTTGGTGGAGTGGGGGGGATCCATTACCGACTATTAGCGCCTCTCTTCTGAGGCCTGATAACAGCGTCTCTTTCCAAATCGCGGTGCCTGGAAATATCTCCAATGACAGGAGCCATGACGTATCCGCAGGCCAGAGGTCTTTGTGGCCGGTGTGGGCTTAAGAGCAGCAGAGGGACAGCGTCAGAGCCCACTGTCAGGCCCACAACCACCGAGTCAGCCCGTGTCCCGAAAACCAGCGTAATCCCGGGATACCGAGCAGGTCCTGGCCGGTTTGCTACTTTCATATTTCGGACAGCAACAGAAACTTTAAGAACAGTAGAGGGGGAATGGAGGGGGGGGGGGGGGTGTAAAAGCAGCGGGTCTCAGAAAGCAAGCTTCTGCAGGGGACAGCAGAGCACAATTACACGGATCGATCTGACTCCCTCAGAAGCAGGGAACAACAGGCTCGGAGATTGCGGACAAGCTCCTGGTCACCGGAGGGCGACCGACTGCATCAACACCACTGTTACAGCGCAGTTATATTTACGGTCCGGGGAAAAACCCAGACAAGAGACGGACTGTGGCGCAAGGCATCGTGGGTACAGAATTGACCTCGCCAGGAGTCAGGAGCCTCAAATCCACAATGAGGCAAGGGACTCTCACGCCGCTGTTAAAATAAATCTGCATTCAAATCATTTCAATAAACATCCAGAAAATATATGTATACCTCTGGGAATAAAGGGAGCATAAAACTAATGAATTACACTCAAAATAAATTGGTAAACAGCTGACTTGAGTCGCTCTGGGAAGAAGGAAAACCAAACACTTTGAATCATTACTCGGTGAGAACGGGCATTTATCAATAAGCTCACTGGGCTCTCTAGACTAAAGAGTTTTCCTTTCCAGATATTTATTAAAGTTCATTACAGCATGGAATATTTAACCTTGCATGCACTGTGTTTGTCGTTTATGCATATTTTCTAAATATAATGAATCAACATTTAAATAATATAACAATTTAAAGCACTAAATATGATGACTTTATTTCAGATGAGGTCAATTTGTTCAAATACTTTTGCTCCCCTAAATGAAGGCTGTCATTTTTTGAGTCTGCAAGAGTCTTAATTTCATATTCATTGTTTTATTTTAAATACAATGTGCTGGAGTATGGAACCAAAACAACAAATATTGTGTCGCTGTCACAATACTTGTATTTTACTATTAACTATGAGCTGCTGGTGTTCTCAGAAAAATGGACTGGCCACCTCCAGACTTCGACATCATTAAATGTGTTTGGGATTACTCGGGACCAAGAGAAACATAAAGTGCAACTGACTTTTAAGACTTAAGTTTGAAGGTGTTTGCAAGAAGCAATGGAAAAATATCCCTGCAGATTTCTTTGAAAAACTCAAAGCAAGTCTGCTAAGATTTGATATTGCGCATTGTACATTGTTCAATATTGTTTTGTGATATTTCATGTTCAATATACACTCAGAAGACTTATATCTTCCCCTGCTGTGGCCCATCCACCTGAAGGTTTGACCTGTTGTGTGTTCAGAGATGCTCTTCTGCATGCCACTGTTGCCCGTCTCCTCTGACCTCTCTCATTAACAGGGCTTTTTCACCCCCAGGACTGCCTCTCATGTATGTGTTATCCATGAACACAAAGGGCCCCGGGGGGGTTTTGGAGTGTGGATCAGTCTGTGGAAATTGGAAGCGAGGTCTGGCCTCGGCACAGCGGATGACAGATAGCGGATCCCGTACTCTCCCCGACTGACACCGATGATCAGAGCGATAAGCACGAACGGCTGCCGCGGAAACCAGAGGGAGAGAGAGAGAGAGAGAGAGAGAGAGAGAGAGAGAGAGAGAGAGAGAGAGAGAGAGAGAGAGGAGAGAGAGAGAGAGAGAGGGAGAGAGAGAGAGAGAGAGAGAGAGAGAGAGAGCTCTGTTACCATGCCAGTGTTCATCAGAGCCAGAGATGTTAGCGCCTCCCGCCAAAATAGCTGTGTGCAGCAATATCGGGAAAATATACAATCATAAAATAAACAAAAAAGAACTGATGTGACTCAGATTATATGACCTTGACCTTGATAGCTTTTTAAACACTAACATTGCCTTTCTCATACTATATGTACATGCACATATATTATTCCACTTATTTTGTATTGCATATATTTCTTGTAGAAAATATAAGCATAAAATTGCATAAAATATCTTATTTAAAATCCATTATTTATGAGACTCCATCCCAGTTACATGCTGAAGAGAGTATGATTGGTTCATTCATTGATTGATTGATTTTATGATTGGTTGAATGATTGATGACGGTTCAGAGCACATCTCCATAGCAACCGGGCACATAGTGCCAGCCAATCTTTTGGGACCATGGTCTGGGCCGCTGTGACCCACTCTGACAAATGACTTACCTCGGTGACTCACTTACCATGGCAACTGACCATGTTTGAGCTGTTTATGCCACACAAGTTGACTGAAATTGCCAACTTTTTCTACATTGCCTATTCAGGTAAGAGCATTTATAGGCAAGGATATTCGACTTGACATACTTACAGCTGTATGTGAAATTTTGCTTGGTGGGATTTTAACCCTCTCGTATGCAAACCCCCGAGGCATGGTGGGCATGTTTTCACATGAGTAATAAGTCTTATTTTCAGAACCTAAAAATACATAGTGTTATGGCCTTCTTGAGACCCTTGGGAACTAATTTGTTGATGTTGTGAGTCGTGAGTCTCGTGCCATTCCTGGCTCTGTTTACTACCGTGAGAAGTTTCTTACTATGCACACAAGAGGTAGCTTTGCATCACAAGTTTGGTTTATTTTTATTTTATAATGCTGAAAGTTGATTCAATTAGGTAAAAATCGGAGAAGTTTCAACTTTCATGAACTAACTTGATCTGAATCTGCATCCATACACAGCTGAATCTGTGATATACCAAAGGAGCTACATCAAGCAATGATGATATAGCTAGAGCCAAAATACAAGGCATATTGCAGTACTTTGTTGTGTGGCTCCTGTGTGTGTATATACCTACATATAGACATCCTGAAATTTATACTGTACCTCTTTACCAATCTTTGCATGGGAGGTTTGAAATGAACTGTATAAACATAATTTACATTGACACAATATTTCCTCTCGGATCAAAGCAATTCCGCAACAATAACTCTGAGTTGTGCGAGCTCAGGGAGTCTAAATGTCACATATATTGGTAGGTGGTTTCATGTCATAGATTGCTGACGTTCTAGCAAATTCCAGGAATAACAGCCTTTGTCAAAACAAACAAGGCTTCCGCCCACTGGCTGTCTCTTCGCCCACTCAGCGTTTCGCTCTCATACCCAGAGTAATGTCAGAGAGGCCATCGCGCAGAAAGCACAACCCCAAGAGGCCACTGAGCACAAAATGTCTTTCTGGCACAAAATTTTCAACTCTTCTCACACTTTCTCCAACCTGTGCATATGAGTGGTCCTGCGGAGCCGCAGGGTGTGCTAGTTTTAGTTTTTGCCATAATATTGGCCACCGGTTCAGACCCAAGAAACCAGGTGAGGCGGGTTATCTGTGTAATTAACTGCTTTCATTGATCAATTTAGTGGCAAGTAACAACAACGAAAAAGGATTGAGGACCCCAGCACACCCTGTGGCTCTCCAGGACCAGGAGTGAGGACCCCAGCACACCCTGCGGCTCTCCAGGACCAGGAGTGAGGACCCCAGCACACCCTGCGGCTCTCCAGGACCAGGAGTGAGGACCCCAGCACACCCTGCGGCTCTCCAGGACCAGGAGTGAGGACCCCAGCACGCCCTGCGGCTCTCCAGGACCAGGAGTGAGGACCCCAGCACACCCTGCGGCTCTCCAGGACCAGGAGTGAAGACCCCAGCACACCCTGCGGCTCTCCAGGACCAGGAGTGAGGACCCCAGCACACCCTGCAGCTCTCCAGGACCAGGAGTGAGGACCCCAGCACACCCTGCGGCTCTCCAGGACCAGGAGTGAGGACCCCAGCACACCCTGCGGCTCTACAGGACCAGGAGTGAGGACCCCAGCACACCCTGCGGCTCTCCAGGACCAGGAGTGAGGACCCCAGCACACCTTGCGGCTCTCCAGGACCAGGAGTGAGGACCCCAGCACGCCCTGCGGCTCTCCAGGACCAGGAGTGAGGACCCCAGCACACCCTGCGGCCCCCCAGGACCAGGAGTGAGGACCCCAGCACACCCTGCGGCTCTCCAGGACCAGGAGTGAGGACCCCAGCACACCCTGCGGCTCTCCAGGACCAGGAGTGAGGACCCCAGCACACCCTGCAGCTCTCCAGGACCAGGAGTGAGGACCCCAGCAGACCCTGCGGCCCCCCAGGACCAGGAGTGAGGACCCCAGCACACCCTGCAGCTCTCCAGGACCAGGAGTGAGGACCCCAGCACACCCTGCGGCTCTCCAGGACCAGGAGTGAGGACCCCAGCACACCCTGCGGCTCTCCAGGACCAGGAGTGAGGACCCCAGCACACCCTGCGGCTCTCCAGGACCAGGAGTGAAGACCCCAGCACACCCTGCGGCTCTCCAGGACCAGGAGTGAGGACCCCAGCACACCCTGCAGCTCTCCAGGACCAGGAGTGAGGACCCCAGCACACCCTGCGGCCCCCCAGGACCAGGAGTGAGGACCCCAGCACACCCTGCAGCTCTCCAGGACCAGGAGTGAGGACCCCAGCACCCCCTGCGGCTCTCCAGGACCAGGAGTGAGGACCCCAGCACGCCCTGCAGCTCTCCAGGACCAGGAGTGAGGACCCCAGCACGCCCTGCGGCTCTCCAGGACCAGGAGTGAGGACCCCAGCACACCCTGCAGCTCTCCAGGACCAGGAGTGAGGACCCCAGCACGCCCTGCGGCTCTCCAGGACCAGGAGTGAGGACCCCAGCACGCCCTGCAGCTCTCCAGGACCAGGAGTGAGGACCCCAGCACACCCTGCGGCTCTCCAGGACCAGGAGTGAGGACCCCAGCACGCCCTGCGGCTCTCCAGGACCAGGAGTGAGGACCCCAGCACGCCCTGCAGCTCTCCAGGACCAGGAGTGAGGACCCCAGCACACCCTGCGGCTCTCCAGGACCAGGAGTGAAGACCCCAGCACACCCTGCAGCTCTCCAGGACCAGGAGTGAGGACCCCAGCACACCCTGCAGCTCTCCAGGACCAGGAGTGAGGACCCCAGCACACCCTGCGGCCCCCCAGGACCAGGAGTGAGGACCCCAGCACACCCTGCAGCTCTCCAGGACCAGGAGTGAGGACCCCAGCACACCCTGCGGCTCTCCAGGACCAGGAGTAAGGACCCCAGCACACCCTGCGGCTCTCCAGGACCAGGAGTGAGGACCCCAGCACGCCCTGCGGCTCTCCAGGACCAGGAGTGAGGACCCCAGCACGCCCTGCGGCTCAATAGGACCAGGAGTGAGGACCCCAGCACGCCCTGCGGCTCTCCAGGACCAGGAGTGAGGACCCCAGCACACCCTGCGGCCCCCCAGGACCAGGAGTGAGGACCCCAGCACACCCTGCGGCTCTCCAGGACCAGGAGTGAGGACCCCAGCACACCCTGCGGCCCCCCAGGACCAGGAGTGAGGACCCCAGCACGCCCTGCGGCTCTCCAGGACCAGGAGTGAGGACCCCAGCACGCCCTGCGGCTCTCCAGGACCAGTCACTGCTGTCAATGCTTGGCCATCATTGATCAAAGGGAGGGGGAGAGCGGAGGAGGAATTAGAGAAGTCCCCAGGCGGGATTAAAAGGCATTTGCTTATCGAGGATGACCTTTCTTCCTGCTTCTGCCCTGGTGATGCCCCGCTTTCTACCCTTCCCTCGTAACAAAAGGGCAGCTGGCAGGTTGACACAACGTCGATGGGGAAAGAAGGCTTGCTCGCCTTTGAACGCGAGGCCCGACAGCCTCCGTCTTTGTCTGAATGACCTCGGGCAGAGGGCACACGCCAGGGCGACAGTCAGAAGGGATGGATATCACCACATACATGCCACAAAGGAAAATCCCATGAATTAGAAATGGGTGGGTTTTTTCTTAAACGCTCTGGAATACAATCCTTTTTAAAATGTACTTCTGGGGAAAATAAGCAATTAGTTAGCAGCGGAATTTGCCCATGTGCCAGTGATGATTTTTCTAGTCATATGCCACATAGTACTACAGGAGCGATAGATTACAATACCTATTACGTTTGCCACACAGTACTACAGGAGAGCTATATTACAGGATACATTGCATATGCCACACAGTACCACGGATTACAAAACAGATTACACATGCCACACAGTTCCTCAGGAGAGCTAGATTACAGGAGTAATATGACATATGTCTTACAAAGAACAGTTGTTAAAACTAGAAAGGCAACAGTCGATACCCTTGGGTGTTTAGACTTTAATTGCATTAAAATTACTCAAACACTGTAAACTAATTCCGCACATATAGTCAAACATCAAAACGCTTTAATTAAAGATGATTAAAGATAAAGATGTAGGTGGGGGTTGGGGTAAATAACAGTAAATAACTGGCAGCAATCTGTGTTCTGTGTGTGGAATTGATGAGTAAGATTAGCCAGTGTGTGTGTGTGTGTGTGTGTGTGTGTGTGTGTGTGTGTAAAAGTACACTCCAAATGGAACAGGAGAAGTGTGCTGAATTCATTATGAATTAAGAAATTACTTATTTTTAAAATAAAAATATTTATAAAGTGTGCCTATAATATGCCATGACACATTTTCTCTTTAGCCTATTGCCAATGACAAAAAATGTAGAAATAAGAACGTTTGAATTGATTCCGTTGTGTCATTAATTTCAAGAAAAAAGAGTTTTACAACATTTGGTTTCATAATCTTTATGAATTGAACACTGTAATGCTGGACAAGCCTTACGCCCCTGGTTCTAGGGAGAAAAACCCCCATGGCCTTTCTAGTGTTAAACCCCAGGTGGCTGTCTCTGCTCAAGAAGAAAGTATTGTAATTGTGTTCATCAGGAGTGCTTGAGACCCCTCACACACGGTGTTCAACATGAGGGGTCTCATACTGTGTTCAATTTCGTAGCTCACAGCCATTCTAAAATGGGAGACTGCCCCAAATATAAATATAAATATGTACTGCAATGTGCTCCTGAAATATAAACTTGGAGGTGTGTGGCAGCAGGGGCAAATATTTCACCTCACAGGTCACCAAACCCCGACTGACAACCCTTGATTCCAATCCCAGTCCAAACCTCATAAAGGTTTAGAGACTGTGGTCCAGATTCGATGAACCTTTGTGCTTAACTCTGAGTTGCGATAAACTTGAGTACTATGATGATCCATCAGGCTGTAGATGACAAGAAATCACTCGACCCAGTTTGGAGGAGGCCTAGATTTTGTTCCACAAAATGAAGTGTGCTTTTTACAAATCACATCATTTCCCCCGGTCTGGGGTTGAACCTGGACCATGCCAGTGCTGGTTGCGGCTGGAGGATGTGTAATTGGAAATTATGTCGTTTGGAGTTTGTTTTTCATAGCTCTGTAGCGCCCCCCGCTGGTCAATCAGCTGCCAGATATGAAAGGTGATCCTCAGCCAACCTTCCTCTTTGGGCTGTGATGTGAAAAGAATCAGGCCGGTGACACCACAAGTTTCAGGGGAGAACCATAGCGATTCTCTGGGGGGACTACAGTGCCTTCTGAAAGTATTGGAACAGCAAGGTCAATTCCTTTGTTTTTGCTATACACTAAAGACACTAAAGAGTTTGAGGTCAAAAGATGTATATGAGGTGACAGATCCAAATTTGTGCTTCTATTTCCTGGTATTTTTTTAATCTACATTTGTTAAACAATTTAGAACATGTATATATAAAAAGGGCTGTATATATATATATATATATAAAAAGGGCTGTAATTCCTCTATGGTTCACCCAATATGGATGTAAACACCCTCAAATTAAAACAGCACTTTAACCACAAATGGATTGTTTTTAATTGAACTGTTTGTTTGCAAAACAACAAAAAAGTATGTCACTGTCCAAATACTTACGGACTGCACTCTAGCTCCCCCTTAACGCTGTTAGAGAAAAAATCTTGGTGCTTCACAGGAAGCAGTGCTGATGAGCCAAAATCTGACTGTTTTCAATCATTTCCCTTAATTAAAAGTATAGCTAGTTCGCCTGAGTTAGGCTATTGGGTGAGTAGTAAAATTTGGGTGAGGAATAAAATAATTTTGATTTGCTTCGCAAAACATTTTATCAACATTATTATACATTTTGGATACATGTACTCTTTGTTCTCTGATTTGGCACACTTGATGATCAATTAAAATGAATGACAACAGCTTGTGATCAATGATTAGATTAACAGCAAGGGTTCTGCCCATCTGTTTTCCATATGAAATCTGGTGGTGTAGTGCATGTTTACAGCACCTGCACACACTGTGGCCCACGGGACCTGGACTTCAGCAACGTTGCTGTTTAAACTTGGGAAGCTGACGTGCTGCCAGGCAGGGGCCACGATGGATAGGGTTAAGACCAAATGAACATGTACTACCCAGCCATAAATAGTTTTTGAATGTTCTGAAATTAGTCGTTTTATGACAGCTTGCCTAGTAAGCTTTAAAGACAGGGTGTCTGAGAACGGGGTTGCCTTATTTAGACACATCTGCCTCTAGTTACTGCAGCCAGTGTTGAGCGGATCAAGCTTTTCATGAACAAAATACCCACCAGAAAGCATCCACTGGCTCAGGTCTGGCAACCCCAAATAAAAAACCAGGCCAAGAAACTTTTTCGGAGATTTGTTTCATGTATGTATGAGACATGCTATACTGCCTTTCAGGGTGTACATCTTTCTCTCTCTCTCTCTCTCTCTCTCCCCCTCTCTCTTTCTCTCTTTTTGGAATGCTTTTTTCAGCTGATAAATAAGTAAGTGGCAATGCTGCAGTGTGAAAACAAAAGCGGTCCCCGTACAGTTGGTAATTACCGACAGCAAAATCATACGTGGATGCTATTTCTGAGAGTAGCCTCTGGGTATTAAACAAGATTTGAACTAATGAGGTTGTTAAACACATTAATACTTTGCAAGCTAGGGACTATTCACTAGGCAAGCAGGTGATTTCAGGGGAGAAGGGACAACATATTTTTGTTTGGTTATTTGCTTGTTTTCTTCTAACTCTCAATCTGTGTCCTCATTGGACCCATACTGAGATAGAACCCTGGATTATAAATACATTTATGGCTGTGACTTGACTGAGCACTAAGAAATATATTATTTATCAGAATATATTTCAGATTTGGCCTGTCTTTAGGCTGCCTGCCTTGAATTGTCCACATGGTGGCGCCGATAAAGAATTACAGGGACTGTAGTTGTGATTAAGATCAAATGCCAATGCCAGCAGCAAAAAATGTATTCTCAAATTTCAAATGTAATGTTATCAGGACCAATAACCAATGATATTCTGATGAAGGTCTTGCACCAAAATCATAAATATACACGGATTCACACAGTGTTTTTTGCAGTATGCAGCTGTTGCATTTCTTTCTTTGTTTCTACTACTTATTCTGCCTCTTTTGCACCTGCAGTGAAATATCAGGTGTGAAGATTTCACCAGATTTACCAACAATAACATTTATCTTTGAAGAAAGTTAAAGTGAAGAGTTTCCTTTCAGTACGCCAGTTTTTCATTCAGTACGATTAGCATTTTCGTTGAGTCGTTTCTTTTTTTAATTGTTAAATGTTGACATTTTAAGCAGACCGTGGCATATGCTTCATTAAGTTCAAAAAACCAATGGCAGAGCGGGTTGTTTTGAAACGTGATAATATAAAACCTGTTGGAGTATTTAAACAAAGGATATGTCACTGAGTTAAGCTGAATTACACTCCGTTACATCATTTTCATTGAGCAGATGCTCACACCCAGAGCATCAGCAATAAACTAGAACACAAGTGCCTCCACCTCAGCTCTGTGAGCCAAAGGGGCAGACCTGGCAGACGTGGCCTCCTCGAGACATCCTTTCTTTCTAGATTTCCCTCCTTTGAATGATGTGATGGGTATTAGTAGTGTAAAAATAGGTTCTCTGTCTAGACGCAATTGCGTGCCTCATTATTACTAGAATTGTGTTCGCTAGGATGGTTTCATTGCTACTTTTGTTTGGCTATGTAAGCTGTTTATTGTTGTTCCTACAAAAGTGTTTGCTGTTTTTTATTGTTGTGTTGTATAAGAAATGTTTTCTATGGCCAGATTAATCTACAAGGCCTTATCTTTGCTGTATTCTTAGCAGTTGAAATTGAAATCTTTCAGTGCACTTGGTTCCTGGTTATCGCTCTAAATGTCTGCCAAATGCCTGTTATGTAATGTCATGCCGATTTATTTTGTTATACTCCAAGTTGTTTGTTAGGTTAGCATTGCACATTGGTTATTAATGCCTTGGTGTTTTCTTGTATTTCTGAATTTTCATAATCCTGGGAGTTACACTGATGTTCTCCACTTCTGTAGGCCTACGTCATCCTCGACATGTAAGTCTGCTATGTGAACGAAATGCAATGTAATAAAGTAGTTGTGTATGTTAACTGTGCTGACAACCCATAATACACAATACCGAGTACACAGATACATTCCAGCCAGCCCGACAAATAAAAACAAAAACATAGCACTGCAAAAAATAATTAATACAAAACACGGAAGTGTTATGGGTGGCGATGGGCCTTCACCCCTCTTGACCTTTTTACATTTCGTCCTGTCACATCTTATTGCATTTAAATATTTTCTGCATTCTTCAACAGGATAAATCTAATATGAATTCACATTAATGATACTAAGTTTCTCATTTAAGAATATTTGGTTGAATGGGTTGTGGTCGGAGATTTTACCACGAAAAATATACTCATGATAAGGTATTTTACTTATAACGACAATTTTCTTTGCAGGGTAAAGAGGTTCTCGAATGTAAGAATAATTAGAAAATGCCAAATGGCTTGGGCGGGTAGAAAATGTAATTGAACCTGAGGAGTGTTTAAAGCTGAATAATGATTGCTAATGCACCTTGTCTCCTCTGTCGCCTGGACACATTGCGGATACCTGCTTTGCGTAACAAAGTTGGACAGCCGCGGATAACCACTGAACTAAATCCTCCAATTTCCGGTTTCGTTTGAATCTCAACGATGTTCAAGGGCTCTGCACCGCCAGCCTGTGAAAGGCATGCCAATACTTCTGAACAGATTAGTAAATCCCTGCATCACGCAAATGAATATACTTAATGTATTCCACTTAATACATGAGGCAGCATTTTTTCTTTATTCATAAGTTCAGGAAAGGACTATATCAGTTTTCTTTGTAGTCAGGAATCCGCTCCAGTCAAGTGCCGTGTCAGTATCTTTAAACGGCAGCAAATTGAAGCAATCTGCACCGCGCTGACAAAACTACAAAGGTAGCTCTCCTGGTATCTGCAAGCGCCTCGCCAGGTTTAAACGCGCAGGGGGGGCGGGGATGGCATGTAAAATTTGCAAGCACACGCACTGGCGTGCTTCTTCCTAAATTCGTTTTCGCTACCATCTCCAACAGAGTTTGTTATCAGGGCGCACTGGTTAGCGGCTGCGTGTGATTTCATCTCTGTGTCCGACTTCCATCTGGAGCCTTTCCCACCCCCATCAAACACTTCTCTCTCGGTGCAGTCTTCTCGTTCATTCTAATTAAAGCCGCCGAAATTGAATAGAGATGGCTTGTTTATGCAGGAGATTCCGCTGCTTAGCATTCCGAGAGTGAAGCCAATTGTCTGCAGTGCTCGGCGGAGGTTTAGCCTACCTAAAGCAACTCTCCCTGATTTGCATTTGAGCTGCACTTGTTATTTCCATATATCGGTTCTTCCGGGAAATATATCAATAATGTTTCGCGGTGGCTAACAAGGCTTGCTGATTGGGGAAGAAAGAAAACAGAATTTTAAAATAAACTCGGTATCCCGTTATTCATGAGACTGTCAGCCCTTGCAGGGACATTAATTTGTTTTACGAATTTTATTCAGAAACGCAACAGGTTTTTGCAAGATGGAGTCATAAAGGGTTTCTATTGGATTACTGAAATTTAAAATGTCTTTCATGTCAAAATTTAGGCTACAGCAGATTTGCCCGTGTATTCATTAATTTGCACGACTGTAAACACTGATCTTGTGCGTGGTGTGCAGTCACGAAAGACTACTGTACCCATAGTCCAAATAGTCTGACGCATGCAAACGTCACTGATTTTCCGGGATGGTCTGGGACTAGAGAAGCAGGGCTTGAAGAAGGCGCGTCGTTCTAATTCCGGCTGCTGAGGGGCAGGGTTGCGACGGTGTTTCCTCAATAGCACGCGGGAATTGATGACAAACGGTATAACTGATTCAAACTTGGTAGAAAAATGTGAGCCTGCTGGATGTAGTGATGTATCCATTATCCTTGTTATCTTTCATGTTGGACATATCTTTATGACAAAATCACCTGTTCAAACAGCACATGTCCAATAATCACATGTAAATGGCTGGCATTGATATAGCGCCTTTATCCAAAGCACTGTACAGCAGCACTGTACAGCAGCTGGCCATGCAAGGCACCAACCAGCTCAACAGCTCTTACTGCCTGAGCTAATGTCGCCCTATGCTCATGCGAATGGCCAACATGTAAAGGGTACACAGGGAACTATAAAGATAATTGCACGGAAGGTTAGCCTATGATGTTTCTAGTCACATGTTTCGGTTCCACATAAAAATTGTTGTCTGTCACGTGCACATGACAAATTTCACATTCGCACATTGAAAAAGCAAGTCACAAGCGAAAATGTCCATTTTCAGTTTACAATGTTTTAATTTGCATGTGAATATTTTAATTCACTTGTGAAAATGTTAAATTTACATGTATAAAGGAAAGTTTCACATGTGATTTTTAAAATCAGGACAGTTTCTGCGTAACACGAAAAACCCGCCCCGGCCGATGAACTGCACCAGTATCTGAGCCCCACCTTCAGAGGTAGCGACTGCCCAGTTCCAAGGAAAAAACAACCATGTAGTACAAAACAGCCATGTAGTACAAAACAGCCATGTAGTACAAAAGAGCCATGTAGTACAAAACAGCCATGTAGTACAAAACAGCCATGTAGTACAAAACAACCATGTAGTACAAACGAGCCATGTAGTACAAAAGAGCCATGTAGTTCAAAACAACCATGTACTACAAAAGAGCCATGTAGTACAAAACAACCATGTAGTACAACACAGCCAGTGACAACAGGGCGGTAAGTGGGGGAGATACAGGCAATGGATTTGTGGAGACCATCAACTGAGAGCTAACGCAAAAAATTAAGCAAGTAAGATTTTTTTATTGCCAAGGATAACAGCAGTACAGTTTAAAGATACACATTTCTTCAAGTAATGTAATCTCCACCAAGAACCTGAAAAGCTTTGGGGTTATTATGAAAAAAAATTTTTTGAAGGTTTTTTTCTTCCCCGGCAGTAAGTTTTTCTTTGAATTGTTTTATTTTAATCTCTGCTAAAGGGCAAATTAAATATATAACACTTGCCGAGAGCAAATGGCGCATACAGATTCTTATTTTCGCTTCTTTCTTGGCTCTGAAGGAGAAACAGACAGGATTCTGGGAGACAGATGGTGACAGATGCCCTGCTTAGAAGACTCGCTGAGTCACCGATTGAAAAGAACGTCCTTGATGGGAAAAAAGAATAGAGAAGACTCCTGTTGCACGAAACAGACTGTGCTGACCAACCAGCCAGACCTGTCACTGCGAGAGCAGAACACGGCTTCTCAAACTGCACCTGCCCAGGGAAAGAAGTTATATTCCTCTGTGTAAAATAAGGAGTCACTTGACATAAGGTCAAACAATTCATTGACACATTCTTATGAATGCTTTGTAAAGATGTTATGATGCATTCATAAATGTGTTATAAATGCTTAATAATGTAATGATAGACACACTTTTTCCTGCTCGCCCATTTTCGCATGTTACAAGCATATATTTTAGCGGTCAGAATGTTTTTTTTCCAGAATGCTCAAAGGTATATTCTCTTCAACATTAGGGTGGAAATGATTCTACTGTTAGCATTTTATTTTATTTTATCATATTTCCTGTTTCAGTTTGACACTTTTGTGGCAGTTATGTTGTTGTGGTTTCTCACTTAGGCCCGGCATGATTGATTGATGCAGTGTCATGATTTATCGCAGGAAAAACAAACACTCTGGTCCGACTGCAGAGATACTGCACAAGCCAATCACGAAGCTCCCTCTGTCCTCGTAGATGTAGGTAATGTTACCCAATGAAAAAGCATGTATAAGTGCGCCAGTTTATGGTAAATATGCCTTTATAGTTATAGGGGAGCATTTCTGATAGAAATGGCTTTCAAATATACTAAAGGTCCATGCTGCATATCGTAGAATTGCCACTCAACGAATCTAAATGGCAAAGCTCTATATTCATTTACTGTATATTACATTACATTATTGCCATTTGGCAGACGCTCTTATATATAGTGCTTTCATCCAAAGCGCTTTACAATTGATTGACTCTCATTCACCCATTCACACACAAACACACTCACACGCCAATGGTGAAAGGCTACCATGCAAGGTACTAGCCAGTTCGTTGGGAGCAGCTGGGGATTAGGTGTCTTTCTCATGGATACTTCAGGGCAGGGGATCAACTCCTAGAAGACCACTATTACCTCCTGAGCTAATGTCACCCCAACCTCTAATCTACAATAAATATACGTTTTTATTTTTGCAATTTTGCATAATCAATGCTGCTACTTAAGCTCTTTTAATAACATGCAACTTAAATCCTTATATACAATTTTAATGGACATGCACTGAGCACTTTATTAGGAACCTTCACCTACTTATTCATGAGATTGTATAATCATCCAATCATGTGGCAGCAGTCCAATGCACACAGTCATGTAGATACGGGTCAGGATCTTCAGTTAATGTTCACATCAACCATCAGAATGGGGAAAAAGTGACTTTGACCGTGGAATGATTGTTGGTGCCAGACAGGGTGGTTTGAGTATCTCAGAAACTGCTGATCTCCTGGGATTGTCATGCACAACAGTCTCTAGATGTTATGCCGGGGGGAACAGAAGCACCAAAAGCAGACAGGGGTGCAGAAAAAATGGCAGGTTTAATGCAAAAGCAGGGGCAGACAGAGCGGAGTCAAAAAAACAAGCCAGGGTCAAAATCCAGGGGGTCAGTCCAACAAGGCAGAGGTACAAATATCCAAAACAACAAAGAATAGTCCAGGGAAGCAGGCAGGGGTCAAAACAGGAAATCCAGAAAAACAAGGGCAAGGACTCAGGAACAAGGGCAAGGGCAAGAACAAGGGCAAGGGCAAGGACAAGGGCAAGGGCAAGGGCAAGGGCAAGGCAACAATGAGGCTAGAACCGGGGGAAAGAATAAAGAGCTCAGGACTCAAAAAACAGGACAAGACAAACTATCAGCGTGCAACTGAAAAGGACAGGTAATAAATATGCAGGGGAATGAGACAAACTAGGCGGGGCATGGGAGTGAGGGCGGTCTAACAAATAAACATCAGGTGAGACACATGAAAGGGTAATAGGACAATAACGAGGGGGAAATGAAAACGCGGACTGGATTCACAAAGACACACATGTAATACAAACGGCTCCGGACTAGGGAGTAGACAATTTGTAGAGAATCAGGAGATGCAGCGATACAGAGAGACAGATGCGAATACTTTGCTGAAACTAAGCAAGTAATCAGTGATAGAATAGGGAAGCGGAGTTACAGAACAGAATTGAAACTGGAGATGCGTTAGTTAATTAAGTGATTTAAATTACAAATACCAAAAACTAGTGAATCTTAGTTTGTTAGTTTGACAAACATATTAGTTTGTTAGTATAATTAGTACTGTACAACTTCTATGTTAGTTGGGATTAGTATATTAGTGCTATGTACAAACATGAAATGGAGAGATAGCAGGAAGTAAGGGATGCAAGATTGGAAGGAAGGTTGAACCCCGGAACTACCATAAACACCTGAATAGTGGGGCACGCAGTAAACTAGTAAACATTCAGACTCCGGCATCACAGGGGAAGACGAGTGCAAAGACAAATGAATATAAACAGAACACCAGACTTGAAATATGAAAAATAATAAATTACAAGAATAATGATAATAAACAATGATAAACTAACAGACAGAACACAGGAACATAACACTAGAGTTTGCAGAGAATGGTGAGAAAAACAAAAAACATTGAGTGAGCAACAGTTCTGTGGGCAGAAACACCTTGTTAATGAGAGACGTCGGGGAGAATGGCCAGACTGGTCAAAGCTGACAGGAAGGTGACAGTAACACAAATAACCACACATTACAACAGGGGAATGCAGAAGAGCATCTCTGAACACACAATGCATCAAACATCTAAGTGGATAGGCTAAAGCAGCAGAACACTTAATAAGTTGAATAAATAAGTCTAATAAATACCTAATAAAGTGCTCAGTGAGTGTATGTTGCTTTATAGGAAATGGCTAGTCTTAGACTAGTGGAGCACAGTAGTTAGATGGTGTACATGTGTGTGTGTATTCATGTATGTGTGCGTGTGCATTTTTCATGTACGTTTGCGTGTGTGCTTGTGTGTGTGTGTGTGTGTGTGTGTGTACATGTGTACATGTGTACATGCCTGTGTGTGTTCTTGTATGTGTGTTTTTGTGTATGAGAGATGTGTACCTGCATGCTTCTGTGTGTTTGTGTGTGTGTTTTTGGGTCTGTGCATGTACATGTTTACGTGGGCGACATGGCTCAGGCAGTAAGAGCAGTCGTCTGGCAGTCGGAGGGTTGCCGGTTCGATCCCCCGCCCAGGCTGTGTCAAAGTGTCCCTGAGCAAGACACCTAACCCCCAAATGCTCCTGACGAGCTGGTTGGCGCCTTGCATGGCAGCCAATCGCCGTCGGTGTGTGAGTGTGTGTATGAATGGGTGAATGAGAAGCATCAATTGTACAGCGCTTTGGATAAAGGCACTATATAAATGCCAACCATTTACCATGTTCATGATTATGTGTGTGTGCGTGTGCGTGTGTGTGCGTGTGCGTGTGTGTACGTGTGCGTGTATGTGTGTGTGTGCGTGTATGTGTGTGTGTGTGTGCGTGTATGTGTGTGTGTGCGTGTATGTGTATGTGTGTGCGTGTGCGTGTGCGTGTGCGTGTGCGTGTGTGCGTGTGTGCGTGTGAGCGAGTGAGCGAGTGAGCGCTGTGTATCAGCACTAGATGAGATGGCTCATTGAGATGCAGTGATGCAGAAGCCTCTGTTCGTGAGCAGGGCCGCAGGGCCGTATGGTCCAGCTCTCCCTGGCGACAGTCAACACTGGCCACAGAAGCATGAAAGCACAGCAGTCTGTGCTCTCTGTGAATCACCCAATAATAAAAGCAACAGGCCTTACAAGTAGCTGCCGGTCTCTTCTGAAATACACACAGTGTGGATGAAACCCTGCCAGGAGTATAGCTGTGCTGCTCCCAGCCACCTCTCGCTTGGATAAACACAGAGACATATGTTAGGGAAAAATAAACGCCCCAACCAAGGCCCTTTAATAGAGACCTATTTCCGTCTTCTTTCTGCCATTCGCTCTCTTTCAACCGACCACGCTACTCCCTTACAATAGGTTCCTGTCCACATACAAAACCGCTTCGCGAAAACGCCACAGCGTCAATCAATATAGGCTCAGGTCGCCGAAATGCGGTGAGTTTTATATGCCTGCGTGTCCACCATTCAAGCAGTAGGGGTGAAAGCTGTTCTGGAGACCCTGGCCCACCTTTTACAGAGGCCAGTTAATATTAGGCCATGGACAGCCCTCAAATTCAAGTGAAAAACTGAGACAGCGCAGAGTTAATGGGTGAGATGCCCAGGAAGGAGGTGGCCTACAGCAGAGAGAGTTAGCTTAAGGCGGTGTTAGCATATTAGCTGCACGGCGCACCCACACAGTGCCCTCTGAAATGTACATTGCCCCTTCACATCAGTAAGGAAACAGACAGAGTACAACTTATTGTATCTTATCAGAACGGCTGGTTCCTCAAGCTATCCGCACATCAGTAAGCTGCACAAGCTCTGTTGGGTTTTTTGTGTGTGTGTCCAAGTGCTCTGCAATAAAAATATACATTCCTCTTCAGTTTTTCAATGTGCAAAAATAATTCTTCAATTCTGCTTCATTCCTTTTCGCCTAATCTCTCCACATCAGATTTGATTGGTTTGTATTTTCAGCTGGGATTCATATTTTGAAAACAGTGCCATCTAGTGTTCGTTGAAAATCACACATCTGCACAGGTAATTGTTTTAGGCTAAACGCATATTGCATGGAGTTTTCTTGCCAAGTGTTTTTTGAAAATGTGCCCAAGGACATCTAAACCATAACAACGGTGCTCAAACTCCTAATCTAATTTCCAGAACTTCATTATTTGCTGCTTTTAGCACACTAATGGCAAAGCTTTGGCACTGTTTTTCAAAAACCCTGAAGACAAATCTCATCTGTGAATACAGCAAATTTCATCTGTGAATATAGTATTCACCCCATCATGTTTTCTTTTCAGAATGTTCTCACATTGCTTCCAATCAAATATAATTAATTACAGCCCTGCTTGTGATTACAGTCGATGTGCGGATGCAATGGCACTAAATTATTCATTGATGAACCTTTATTTATTAATATAAGAAGAGTGACAGAGATAACTTTTTAAGCCAGGAACCTATGGAAGGAAGAGATGTCCACACAAACAATAGACAGGTGAGCACGGTGTGCAAGAGTCCACAGGGTTCAAAGGTCAACAACGACACCACAGCCTGTATGGTGGGTCATGTAAAAAGCCTTCATCGGATGACAGGAAATCCCTCTAGTCTCAGGACCGTGCGATGGCTACATCACTTCATGTGCCACGGGGTAAAACGAGCTCATGTCCACACAGTTTTATTTTACGGTCCTGTGGTCATTATCTCTGTTTCTGGAGTGCCAGATATACTCTGGCTTTTGCCCCAAAATTGTCTTAATAATTACATGTGATAAACACAGAGGTGACCATACACTGGCGGTATTCAGGGGTTCACCAATCAGGGGCTGGAGGTATTCAGTGGTTCACCAATCAGGGGCTGGAAGTACTCAGCGGTTCACCAATCGAGGCTGGAGGTACTCAGCGGTTCACCAATCAGGGGCTGGAGGTACTCAGCGGTTCACCAATCAGGGGATGGAGGTACTCAGGCTCCAGGCCCTTAATAATCCATAAAGCTCAGGCGGTCAAGCTCGGTTGGAGCCTAACCAGAAATGCCTCCCTCCCCCCAGGCCCAGGGCTGCTCCACTCCGTGGTCTACGGCGATATCTCAGCCGCTGACTTCCTCAGCGGCGCACTGGCAGAATAAATATTCACAGAGAATGGAGGAGGACGTGGGGCTCATTCCAATCAGTTATTTTTCTCCTCTTTTCTCCTTTCCTTGCTCCTGATCAGGAAATCGATAAGGCCCACCATCTTTAAGGACATTCCAACCCGTCAAATGTTCCTTCCTGGAGCTGGGTTTACACATTAGAAACACCCATTCTTTCCTTTGAGCAAGAAAACGTCAGCGCATCCTTTGCGAAGTATTTTGTCTCAGAAAGCCTGAGGTATAAAGGATAGACCCGTGGATCCAACTCTCCCCATCCACGTGGCTTCAAACTGACGTTTTGAAGGAGCAAGGACATTCCATTTGTCTAATTTACATTTTCTCAATTTCGTTTCTTTTCCTAGACTCGTTTTCTAGCCTCTCCGGGCGGACGGAGCTAGGAGCATAAAAAGGAACGGGGGAACAGAAAAAGGAGGTGAAAAATAAGCGATGGGAAGGAGCGCGTGGCCTCGCGCATCACGCAGGGACGGGGTCTGTCAGAGCCGTGCGCGGGAGCCCGGCTCCTCCGCACGGTCACCTTTCCGTTACGCTGTGAGGAACATTCCTCTGCCCGGCTGCGGCAGAGTTCCCAGCATGCATATATGCATGTGACTGATATCACTGCTGGGGGCAGCCAGGCGTAGATTCTGCACACTCTTTCTCCTGCTGCCTGGCCTGGAGTTTTATTTTCATATTTGTGTCATGTTGATGAGAATCTGTGGCCAGACATGAATAACCAGAGAGACTTTACTGTACTTTATTTGACATTTTTTATATCCATTATTAAAGTAGCCGATAGCAATATACAGAAATTGGTGAATTTAGAAATGTATTCAGGAATTGAGATATACACACAGTGACCACTTCATTAGGTACACCAGCTTGTTAACGGAAATATTTACCTGAATTGACCCTATGTATTTCATTTATTTAAACTGATTTCAAACTCATTGTTCTATTCATTTTCAAATAGTTTCTCAGTTTCTATTCTCATTTCTTCTTTCCTTGGTGGGTGCATATCTAAATTGTCGAGAGAAACGGCGGACTGTTGCTGGTGTTCACCTCCATCGATACCCGGATGCCATGCCTATACTTGGCGTGTCAGAGATGCGTTTCAGCTCCGGTGATTCATTCACGGCATTGATTGGTTAAATAATCTACGCACCATCTATGTTCTCAAGCCTTAAATTGATTGCTGCTTGAAAGAAACCACGTAGGCCTACACCTGAGACAGCCTAAGCTTGGCTGCTGTAGATGGTAGGCGAAAAGATGTTTATGTATTTGTTTAGTAACTGGAAGTAAGCATAGGGTTAGCTGTTATTATCAGTTTGCTCTCAAGAGACTACATTTTTTCAGTTTCAGGTACAAAGCAGTTACGTTGTAGCCTACACACCGAAGCCTGAACCAAATGAGGTTTTTCCGCTGGAGACTGGCCGTGGCTCCAGTGCCCCACGGTCGCATGTTTAAATCACTGTAGCGTGCACTCACGGTCGGCAAAGAGCACAATCCAAGTTTCACACAAAAACCGGAATAGGGAAAAGCGTTCTGCACACTCGAAAACCTAGAAACTGAGACGCTTCGGTCTAAACGCTGATTTGACGAAAAGCATATGGTGACATAATTACGTTTATGTTTGGCAAGTGAAAGCCATGGTTGAAAACAATGTGGTTAAATGTAACTCGCAGCCATGACATTCCGATGTAATGTAGCTGCATAGTTCCAGAAACAACACGCACATTTCAGTATTGGCTTCCTGCTGAATTACAGCCGGACAAAATGTGTGTAATTGAGCACAGCAAGAGTTTGACGAATCACCGCATGGCACCTTTGAGCTGGAGCATAAAAGAGCAAAGTTTTAAGGGTCCATTAATCGTTGACTTAATTTCTTAATTAATGGTCGCGTGATCTGGGCTAAGTGCAGCGTTTTACACGGAGAGCGTTGAAGGTGTTTTTGCTGATTAAAACCAGTCAACCATTCATATAGCAATTACCAAGATCTGTTTTGTTAAGAGCTTTGATAGATACTTTAATATTCATAAAGTGTTGCGTAAAATATCCAGAAATACCTGCAACAACGTAGGAGCATATCTGTAATCGAGGCTCGCAATATAGGCCTAATAAACTTTTCAACTGCTGTCACGTACTATCATAGTCTTCGAGGCGATTCGTTTCACATTAATGTAAGGCTGTCCATACAATTGCTAGTCCAAGTGTACTACAGCATCAACTGCAATGCGCAAAAGTAACCACATTGTGGCAGGCAAGACGTAGCCTAGAGCAATTTGTCTGCCAGTTCATTTAGAGCAGGGGTGTCCAATCTGATCCAGAAAGGGCCGGTGTGTGTGCAGGTTGTTGTTTTAGCACAAGACTAAGACAGCTGATTCTACTCATCAAGGTATTAAAGACCACAATTAGTTCAATAGTATAATCAGGTGTGTTACTGCTGGGTTAAAACAAAAACCTGCACCCACGCCGGCCCTTTTAGGATAAGATTGGACACCTCTGGTTCAGAGGGAGAGTGCAGCTGTAACCTGGATTCCCTGTGACGGATTCACTCATTGGGATTATCATACTCTAACGAATTTACGGACGCAGAATTTCTGTTCGCCCAACGGCGAGGGGAGCGTAATTATGTCACAACCAAAGCTCGAAAAGGTCTCATACAGCATCTAAACTGGCACTTGGGTCTATCATGACCTCACAGACGTGCGGAAAATTTACGCATTCAACGGATTCACCAGTCAACCTGAGATCAATAAATGTAACCGGGGTTCAATGAGAAAACGATTAGTAAATTATGATTTATTAAGAGTAGATTCTAAATCAGTTTTAGATATTTTTATTGAAAATGTGTTGATATACAATACAATACACAGTATATATCTGAAAAACGTATTTTTAAATGAAACGCATCGGGTCACCATAAATTATGAAAGCCTTTAAAAGTGTCAAATCTGCAAAACATGGTAGTCAGCACGGACAGTATGGGGTGAAATCCTTGACTCGCACATGCATAAACAAGCACCGTTACATAGGCTTCAATGATACACACACACCACCACGTTTCTGCAAAGCCCCCAGTTCCATTACGAAAATTGGAAGAAACAAACACAAATAATGTATTTATGACTCTGTTTACTCATCGAATCAAATAAAAAGGACAAAGGGATTGTTGCAGTGCTCGCTGGTGGCAGAGAGCGGAGCAGCTGATGGAATGTTAAGAGAATTGACTTGGATGAAACCGGAGACGTTGCGGCACTGTTTGTGGACGAGCAGTGCATCCTATTGGCTAAGGATCGGGGGTTGCTAAGGTCGTAGGTTAGACTCCCAGGTGAAGCACTGGAGCAAGGTACGTATCCTGAATTGATTCCTTAAAATATTCAGCGATATAAATGGAGTTGAGAAAGTAAGCTGTATAAAACACTCTGGATAAAAGACTGCTATATGCCTAATGTACTGTAAATACGCCCGAATCCTTGGCTCTAAGACGACAATGCAATATTCATATACTCTGCTGACACTCTTATCTTGGATATGGGATGAATTCCTGCAATTATACCATGTGGTGCATATTTTAAATATCCATAGTTATATATCAAATATTATCCCTTGATCAGGCTAGGTGCATTGTGTAGGATATTGATGCAGGTTGAGTGGCAGTTTAACACCACTGCCTCACTTGGGAGTCTTTCTGCAACCTTCACACTCAACATGTATGTTGAAAACCACACATAATGCAACATATTTAAATTCACCGCAGTGTCTAGTTAAGGGCAAAACATATCATGTTGCTTTCAACACAGTTTGTGTTGAATGTCTCCCTTTGTAACACACAAATTGTATATTTGTAACACAAAAAGGAACTCAAGTAGTAACACAAAAAGAGTGTTGGATATTAACATCGTTTTCGAGTGTCGAACTATGTAGCCTGTTCCCCAATACCAACACCACTCCTGTATCACACACACATGCGGACAATCTCACAGTCATTAGCCCAGGAAGGATATTCATGAAACCAACTTGTATTCCCCCAACATAAAAAGCACTACGTGAAACCAATGTAACAAAGATACATTTAATATGGCAGATTATGCAACATATATAATAAAAATAAAAAAGACCAGCATTTTCACTGATTTATGGGCATAATAATACAGTTGTACAATATTTTTTGGGGTAAAGTATTTGGTTGTGTATTTCTAAAAAATACAAGCAAGTAATATATATTTAAATCTTATTTTACCCCCCTTGGTCCCTCAAGGTAACCGCAGTACCTTTCTTTACCACTAGATGGGGACACAATCTCCTAATAGGGTCTAGCATTACATGCCATTACTTTTTCGAGAGACTCTGACGGGAGAATGGGGTCACGTTGAGCCCTGGGGTTTGGGAGAGCCCTCTCTATTATTCCAAGATTGGTTATATCAGCTTTGAGCAAAAGAAGATGACTTCCTGAAGGGTCTTCAGCAACTGCCCGATAACCCCCCTACTACTGTGCCCCAGGTCTTCCGTGTGATAGCCCAATCTCCGTGGGAACGAGAAAGTGAACACATCCGTGCTGTCTTTGGTGTATTTCTGCATCCCTGAGGAAGCAACTGTTGACAGGAGGTGTGCGTGCATTGACTGACAGCCTATATCTGATCCTCTCTGCGTCTCGTCAACGCTTGGAGCTGACCTGTCACGGAGAGCCAGTTGCCCGAGGTCACTTCCTGTGCCTCCTGTTGAAGCCACAGGACGAACACAGTCTAAGTTCTTCTTCTACGGTTCTGTGGTTGAAAATTAGAAAGTTGAACATAGCAGAATGTACGAGCGGGAATGTGTGTCTTACTGTGTAGGCAAATTAACATGCATATCTATAAAATCATAAGTTTAAGAAAACATTTTTTCAATGTCCCACAATGGATACTGCCATGCTTGCTCATGGATCAGAATTCATACATTCTACAGCGTTTAATATCATTGCAGCCAGTATATTATGAAAGTAACTATATACAGGTATCCACAATAATTTAGCATAGCATGTTCCAAATATAATTTTGCCATATATTCATATATGAAATGTTCCTAAAGCTCTCTCCTATCAATCTTGAGTCTGCTGGGTGAAAGTGGAGAATGTTTCATCACCGGGAATAGTTTTGTACAATCTCTTTATTCTTAGGGAAATTCACCTGTGTGTTCAGATAGCTATCGATATGGTGACTGAGCACGATGGAAACAGCAATTCCTGGGAAGCCCCTAATTCACGATTTTTGGCTTTTCTCATTACGTACTTCCACGTTGCAGATTGCTGGCAGACAGCAGATAATCATCTGCCTCGTGGAATAGCATAAGATACTGTCTCAACTCCCAAAGCTTTTGGATGTCACGCATTGTTTAAATAATATGTCCAATTATGAAAGCTGGCCTTTATACATTTTTATGGGGATATTCCAAATGTTTTTTTAAAGATAATGTATGACGTATGAATGATAGATGTAGGAGGTAAAAAGTATTTAAATCTCTACAAAAAGTATACAGACACTTAACATTAACATAATATGCCTATAATTCACAATATTGCACAAATACTCAAGTGACATTTTCCTGTTTCATTCTCATTTGCTCATCTTGCTGGTATACTCATGTTCTCTCTCTCTCTCTCTCACACACACACACACACACACACACACACATACTACAATTCCAACATTATCTTCACCCAAAATAAAGATATATAGAATAGAGGCACATAAACAGTACAATTGGCTACATAATTGTAAATGGGATAAATGGTTTACTTGAAATACTACATTACTTTGCTAAGAAAATTAAGATGATTATGTGAATTGTTTGTGCAACTTCCCTCATGTATTGAAAATAATATCTATCTCTCGAATTTCTTTTATCTCTCAAATGTTCTTGTTTGGGCATGTCTCTGTGTGGCGAAGCCCGCCCACATCAGCACTGTCATAAAATGCAGACCAATTCAAAGCCAATTATTTACATAAAGTGAAAATAAATAATTACAAGCTTGGAATTGGCTTTGTATATGCTGGTATTTACAGACACTAAGATGATTGAATTGAGAAGTGGCTCTTGCAAGTTCTCATTTTGGGAAAGACGTGAGGTTTTGCAGTGTGAACTTAAATTTTTAAATATTTATTTATTTTTACAGAGGACACAAAAAGCGGAGATATAAAAACAGAAAAAGGTCTGTACATGGGGACTCAAACGGTTCAACCGCTTACCTCCAATTCAGACTGTCCTCTAAACCCCTGTACATTTCCGTGCTCAGTTTTCACTCGCATCAAACTGTGCTGTCTGATCACTTAAATATAGACCGTTTTCCTGCCATTTCTAATCTGTGTACTTTTAAAATCAGATTATGGATTTGTTCACCTTTTTATCCCCTCTTCAAAATGTGAAAAACTTTATTTTTGAAGGATTAGTATCTTTGGATTTTTCCATCTTTAGTCGCAATCTTTAATTGTAGCACATGATTTGCTTTCACACTGCAGTTAAAAATGCAGGTTAGGACTGGAATAGCTGAGATAAGAGCAATCTGACTGGTTGACAAGATCAACCCAGCATCAAGTGTGTATTTCACAATAAGAGATGTGCATAAATTAAGAGGTAGCCATTTCTTCCTAAATCCAACAAAACAGAAACCCCTGTGTTTACACGGCTATGGATCTTTCGAACATCAGCGTCAGTGTGATATGATTCGGCTCTGTAGTGAAAACCCAACATCAAAATTTAATGCTGCCGATGCCTCTTCCTCCTAATTTATGGAACTGATATCCTGTCTGTCTGTGTATGGGTCTGTCTGTCTATCTATGGGTTTTGCTCGAAGATGTTACGCGATAATATTTCAGGCCACATCTCTTGCAAAATATACAAAAGAGCGGAAAAGTGGCGTCTCCAATAAAGTTAAATAAAGTTCGCGTTCGTCTGCCCCCTTTTTTGGGACTCTTATTGTGCAGCCATCGGAGTGAAAAGAATGCAGTGAATTTCCTGTTAGTTCTATGGGGATATGCTTTGTTTTTCCTCTGGCTCTAAGAGATTTTCCATCTACTTCCCAACTCCGTACTTCACTTAGGGGGGCCAGGGAGGCAGGCGTCAGTTTGGGATGGAACTACACCCCTCTGCTTCCCCAGCCTTCCCCAACCCCCCCCCCCCCCCCCCAACCCAACCCACCCTGGTCTACGGTCTGGCACACTGAAAAGCTGGTTGTGTTTGCGATAGAAGTGATGAAACATTCCAGCATGTTTAGTGCTTGGTTCTGCTTGTGAGTGATGTGTTTGTGTTTGTGTTAAGGTGGTCTGGCATATTGAGTGTTTGCTTGCATTGGTGAGAAAATTGCAGACCTGTTGAGCATTTGCTTGCGTTGGTGAGCAAATGGCAGACCTGTTGAGCGTTTGGTTGTGTTGGTGAGAAAATGGCAGACCTGTTGAGCATTTGGTTGTGTTGGTGAGAAAATGGCAGATCTATTGAGCGTTTGGTTGCATTGGTAAGAAAATGGCAGACCTATTGGTCATTTGCTTGAGTTGGTAAAAGAATGGCAGACCTATTGAGCGTTTGGTTGTGTTGGTGAGGAAAGGCAGGTTTGGTTGGGTTCTGGTCTAGGCCATGCTGCTGGTGGGGGTGCTCTGGGTGCTGCCGATGCTGCCGTTGGCGCTGCTGTTCTCTGATGGTGATGGGTTGCCAGGGACGCCCTGGCGCTTTGTTGTGGTG
The DNA here is from genome assembly GCF_963514075.1 of Conger conger. Classification (NCBI taxonomy): domain Eukaryota; kingdom Metazoa; phylum Chordata; class Actinopteri; order Anguilliformes; family Congridae; genus Conger; species Conger conger. Next base: position 11,345,029 of record NC_083771.1, read on the forward strand.
CAGGGACACCCTGCTGGAGAAAGGGTAAAGAAAAGAGACCAACGTGAGCTTGGGGGCCAGTAAAGAAGGTTGCAGAGGCTGTGATGTGTGCGCTGCACTAGGCCTGTCACCGAAAAAAGGCTGAACGTGTACGGTGTTCGCTTCCACTGAAACCAACCCAGGAAAGAGACTCTTCTTACCTGTGAGATGAATTGTGGTCGATCCCAAATCCAGCCCAGATCCAATCCCTAGAACAATGGCAGACGGTGGTATTAATGGAAGCTGTCATAGCTGTTCGGTCTGTGGTGAAATGCCTCTGGCTACGAGCTATCAAGCTGGTCTTCTTGAAATGACCGGCTACCAGCTGCTTCAAAACATAGCTTGAGCCGGTCAAACCATCCATGTTGCGTATTGAGCTCGTCTGAACTGGTCAACCAGCTACCAGCTGTTTCAAAACTGTTCCTTTTCAGCAGGAGGCTGCTTGTACCTGCTGCTGAAAAGATTCTAAACATGACCTTCGCTGTGATAATCACATCAGCCATATGTGTCCCCTTAGCACATTAACGCTTCCCTGTTTCCTTTGCTCTTTGTGTGGAGTGTTACAGACAGATAGAGCAAAGTCAAATTATAGAAATAAAAGGGGATCAGAGGTGAACATATTTAATTACATGCAACTGCTGCAGTTGCCATAAATGAATAAATGTACATTCCACAAGTACAGTAATGAGGGTATTTATTGGCGAGCTGAAATGACTTCCATAGGCATGAAGACCAACATTTGAATTCATATCAGAGTGTTTTTCGTTCATAAAATATACCTAACGAAGCATGCATCTGTCCGTGGGTGCAAATGTGCGGTAAGGTTTTCCAATGTGGAATAGGAGGCTGTGTGTTAAAGACAGCAGGATCAGCGCTGGGACTCACCGGTTCGAATCTTGATGTACCACAGCGCGCCAATGAGGAGCACCCCGATCAGAAAGCCTCCGAACGCCACCCCCAGAATGGCCGACAGACCAAAACTGAAGCAGTTCCCTAAGGAGCACACAGGGAATACAAACGTCTCAAACAGCAGAAACAGCGTCTGATGTCACTGTGTGCCTCAGTAATGTCATTGTTTGCATCTTGTTAGAATACCGTCAGTACAGGGCCCTGGTGGAATAATTCTCAGTTTTATGATTGAGCTTTAAAGTAAATGGCTAGCGATGAAATCTTTTTAATAGCTTATTTACAGTAAATACAAGGGCACCATCTCCTCTGAGTAAAACCCAGCTCCTAGTACAACAAATATCTGTAAAAATAAAACAAAATCCTCTTGCTTTGCAGAAGCTTATCGCTGAGCGGTACATGGCTCTGTGGTTTCTCATTTTGTGCCTTGAAGTCATGGATGAGGTCACACAGCCTGGCTCCAGCTCCCCCACCCGCCACCCCCCTCCCCCCTGACTCCACCGGGGCCAGCACACACCATTGTCCAGCTCTAGCACATACAGTCAAAACTTTAGGGGAAAAAAAAGTTAAAAAAAATATAAATAAAAAACATTTCCAGACAACTGGCAGACACAAAACCCCTCCCCCATGACACAGCTCTGAACAAACAGTAGCTTTGACGAGTCACAGAGCTGCCGTCTGCCAGAGCTCACACAGCCCCGCCCTAGACCGGTCCCAGTCACTAGGGAGCCAGGAACATGAGCAGTCCTGAGACCCCACCTCCACTGGTGCTGATGTTTTATGAAAGCTATCAACACCCCCCCCCCCACCACCACCACACAGACCAAGACATCCTGTTGTCCTCCAAGAAGTCTGTGCTAATTACAAAACAGGCCTGACTTCCTGCAGGACCTTGCCAGGTTCTATCGAGCGCAGGTCCCGGTCCAGTTCGGGAGGAGGAACAGGATGCAGGAAATAAGGAAGGTAGCTTTCCCAGCTCCGTGGGCAGCGTTTGCTTTTGCGTAGAACCCACACACTCGGCCCTCGTGACCTCTGCAGGTGAAACCGTTTGGTCGCCGGCCAATCCGTAGGCTGTTTCATGACATTACATTACATTACATGAATGGCATTTGGCAGACGCTCTCATCCAGAGCGACATATAGTTGATTAGACTAAGCAGGAGACAATCCTTCCCTGGAGCAATGCAGGGTGAAGGGCCTTGCTCAAGGGCCCAATGGCTGTGCGGATGTTATTGTGGCTACACCGAGATTAGAACCACCGACCTTGCGTGTCCCAGTCATTTACCTTAATCACTACGCTACAGGCTGCCCTGTTTCCATAGAGCTGTGCATCAGAGCTCTATGTAGAAACGGGTAAATGTTCGAATTCTGCCACGATGGAAAACAAACTCCCAAGTACAGAATATAAATCCACCAGTATAATCACAAAAATCACCAAACGTGTGGCGGCTGATCGTATCAGTCCATGGGGGGAGGCTGATCGCATCAGTCCCAGCCGTGATCTCATCTCTGTCTGTAACTCTCTCTTCCTTCTCCCTGTCTGAATAACGTCAACAAATACATGAGGGGGGACTATCTGCTTTCCTTTTAAATTAATGCCTGCTGCTGTTTTATCTAAATGTATCCTTGGTAAAAAAATCAGATTTGCAGATTTGCAGGTGCACAGTGTTTTCATGGGACACTGGCACAGGAGGTATCCTGTCTCCATGGCTACAACAGCCATATTAATGGATTTTATTGCCAAAACGACCTAACAGCTGATCAGATAGACACGTGTGCCGAAAAGCTGAGAAAAACAAGGACAGGAAAGCGCTACTCCGGTGGGTGGGGTGGAAGAGTGTGATTCTGGCAGGGATAGATAATGGGGTGGACACCTGACATGGACTACATTTCCCAGCAGCACCCTGGAGAGAGTTTGTAAATAGATGGAGCGTTGCCACAGGAAACCGCATGTTCTTGGCAGACAAAAGCGACGCAATGTGGGTATGTTGGGCATCCGCGTCATAGATCCGCCCTTGGCAAATCTGACAGAAGACAGCTGAATATTTCTGACTAGGTTTCTGTGTGACCGAAGAGAGGCTTCACCCCAGTTGAAGGGAAAATTTGGCAGTCTGTCTTTAGAGAAAGAGGGTTTTCGAGGTCAGAGAGGAGCACCTTGGGTCTAAGAGGAAGCTTCCCCCTTCCGTGCCAGCTCCAGAGCTCCCTCTCCAGGGGACGCCATTGTCCTGCAGCTCGGAGGCCAAACAAAAGAAACCGCGAAAAGAACGTCAGCCACGTCCGACTCTCCCCATCAGGAGAAACGTCAGTTCCACTCGTTGTATTCCCTGACGCAAAAATTGAAATCATAATAATGAGGATGGTGGGGGGGAGGGGGGGGGGCGTTTGGAAGAACCTGCTGGCCCCAGCCGACAAAAAAAAACAAAAAAAAAAACAAAAAAAAAAACCTCTGCCAAGTTTTTAATGGTTTTGTTTTCATCGCAGTAATTCCAAAACAACACCCCCCACCCCCCACATTCCCAGTCTGGACGGCCTTGATTGTGGAAGGGTACAGGAATGTGAGGCTTGCGACTGACTCATCTGCTGGAAGATGACTCGGAATGGCGTCTTTGCGTGACGATGGCGTGGAGGCCGGTGTTTGGACAGCCGCGCGTCTTCGGACGCGCCGAATCCCCACGGGCTCCTTGCCCTTGATTGAGGCCACGGGGTCAGGCAGCAGGCCTTTCCGAAAGAGAAGACCCCACCTCGTGTACCTCTGACCCCCCCTCCTCTCCTCTAAACCCCCCACACTGCCCCTCAACCCCCATCCCCACCTCTTCCAAAAACTCTGACCTTGTTGCCACAGCAAAGGCCGTACGGAGTAGACGTGGGTAAGGCCGCGTACAGAACTCGTACTGTGGAATGTGTTTGTGCTTTTTGTTTGCTTTCATCTTTTCTTCTTCTGTTGTCGCAGTTATTATTGTTGGTTCTGTTTATGAATTCTTGCTCTGAGACCACGCCGTCAATGAGTCGCAAAATCTGTTAGCGACCGGAAAACCAGACGAGAACAAAGCAAGCCGAGCAGACTGAGCAGCAGGGGGTGGTCTCACCTGGAGCCAAAATGGTGGACTGGACCACTTCCATGCTGCGTCTGACCCTGCCTCCATCGCCACAGGTCTGGAGGACACAAAAGAAACGATCCATAAAATGCTGCTCATTTGTCAGTTTGTCAAGACGCACATACCATTTACCTTTGAATCAAATAAAAATAAACCTTAAATGTACCTTCAAATCAAGAACATGGCTGAGCATGACTTCTGAAAAGTTCTTTTTGAATAATGTGACATTATTATTTAATGTGAGACTTGAAACTTTACGGGTGTAATGTATTGAAGTTGTTGAACAATTTCGAAGCCAGTGAGGTGGATAAATAGGCTCTTTTGCAATCAGTCCACAACATCTAAACTAATCATATAACTTTTGAACATGTTTATTTTCATCACTTCATCGGAGCATAATTGTTTTTTCCACATCAGTCTGATGCACTTCCTGTCTGTCTATCTGTCTGTCCATCCCTTCCTTTTCTCTGCTCATAAATGTGGCAATACCAAAGTTTTCAGTGTCAGTTTCCATTGCACCACTGCTATAATAAATCTTAACTTACTACAGTACTATGGATGCAATCCTCTTTGTATTCACTTGCTATTTGCTTTTTACTACCTCCCAGCCTGGTACTTTACAGACTGCACCTCAACTTGTTGAGTTCTGTCAGTCAAACAGTTGGAAATGAATTTGTCATTTTGCACTGAAATAAGTTTACTTCCATATGGGTAGATGTCTCAGTATGATCTCATATGATGTCTCAGAGTAGGGGACATGCATTGGTGTCTATATGTGCCTGAGCCTACCCGCCATGAAATGCTCAGGTCACACGTTACAATAAGGGCACATGAATTGACATTAACTAATGTAGTTAACACTGATTAATGATGTAGAAATAGATAAAACAAAGCTTCACAGTAGTTAGTTAGTTAACAACTACGTACATTAGGTAATGTCAATTCGTGTAACCTTATTGTAAAGTGTTACCAATTGAAATTGTACTTCCCTCTAGGGTCTTTCAGCGCACTTAGCCCTGGTTATGGGTATGCACTTTGTTGTACGTCGCTCTGGATAAGAGCGTCTGCCAAATGCCAATAATGTAATGTAATGTACCAATGCTCTTGTGTTGTTGTTCTTACGGTCTGGGGACAGAACGAACCGCAGGAGTGCCTAACTGGACCGGGCCGGGCCACGTAGCGCCTCACCTGGTTGAAGCAGAGCTTGACGGCGCACTCCAGGTCCCAGCTGGTGGCACTGAGCTCCTGCAGGTTCTGGAAGCTGAAGCTGAGGCGGGTGCTGCTGATGGAGCAGACCTTTTTGGAGCAGTACTCCATCAGGAAGGGCATGTCCTGCACCCGTGGGCACGGCCCCTTGGAGTGCACCGAGCAGTTCTTCACCCGCGTGCTCAACTCCGTGCCCCCATACATCTTACTGGAGATCTGAGAGAGAGAGAGAGAGAGAGAGAGAGAGAGGGATGGAGGGAGAGGGATGGAGAGGGAGATGTTTTCAGGGGCCACTGCTGCTGTTCACCTCAGTGTGAAATGCTACAGCCCGAATTCGACACAAACGTTTGTCCTTAAATATGATTTCCAATTATTATTGTTTTTGTCTTCACAGATTGATTCATTTTGATGATTGTAGAACTCACCACACTGTGTTTGTTAAAAGAAACACAAACACTTGATAAAAAGATTAGCTCAGATCATGGATTATACAGTGTGCGACTTTAGCATGTATGGTATTGCAAAAAGGAGTAGTTAAACTCGTTAGCGGTAGCTAACTTCAGTGACGGCAGTGTGTGGCTGTAGCATGTGTGGTATCACATAAAGCATGAGTACAGATAAACTTGTTAGCATTAGCTCAGTTCATGGACTATACAGCGTGCGACTTTAGCATGTGTGGTAGTGGTATTACATAAAGGATAATTAAACTTGTTATCGAAGCTAACTTCAGTGACCATAGGGTGCGTGGCTATAGCATGTGTGGTAATGCATAAGGCATAAGCACAGTTAAACTCATTAGCGTAAGCTACCTCGCTAGCGAAAGTTACCTCTGCGTAGATCCTCTTGTTGCTCTGCACCTTGCTGGCAGGGTCCAGAGGGACGCTGAAATCGGCTGAGGTGTACAGCTGCATCCGCAGGTACGGGTCAGCCGACTGTGGGGTAGTGAAGGAGTCTTCCAGTGGGGCTGGGGATGTCCTAGCCTCCTTACCTGTTCAAAAAAGGGGGGCGGGGTCGTTCATAATCGGCAGATGTAGGACTCGAAGGAGATGGTATCTAGCCTGACTGTGCAGTGTGTGAGTGTATGGTGTGCCATGCGTAGTGTATGGTATGCCATGCGTAGTGTGTGAGCGTGCCATGCGCAGTGTGTGAGTGTGCCATGCGCAGTGTGTGAGTGTATGGTGTGCCATGCGTAGTGTGTAGTGTATGGTATGCCATGCGTAGTGTGTGAGCGTGCCATGCGTAGTGTGTGAGTGTATGGTGTGCCATGCATAGTGTGTGAGTGTATGGTGTGCCATGCGCAGTGTGTGAGTGTATGGTGTGCCATGCGTAGTGTGTAGTGTATGGTATGCCATGCGCAGTGTGTGAGCGTGCCATGCGTGGTGTGTGAGTGTATGGTGTGCCATGCGCAGTGTGTAGTGTATGGTGTGCCATGCGTAGTGTGTGAGCGTGCCATGCGTAGTGTGTGAGTGTATGGTGTGCCATGCGCAGTGTGTAGTGTATGGTGTGCCATGCGTAGTGTGTGAGTGTATGGTGTGCCATGCGCAGTGTGTAGTGTATGGTGTGCCATGCGCAGTGTGTGAGTGTATGGTGTGCCATGCGTAGTGTGTGAGTGTATGGTGTGTCATGCGTAGTGTGTAGTGTATGGTGTGTCATGCGTAGTGTGTAGTGTATGGTGTGCCATGCGCAGTGTGTGAGTGTATGGTGTGCCATGCGTAGTGTGTAGTGTATGGTATGCCATGCGTAGTGTGTGAGCGTGCCATGCGTGGTGTGTGAGTGTATGGTGTGTCATGCGTAGTGTGTAGTGTATGGTGTGCCATGCACAGTGTGTGAGTGTATGGTGTGTCATGCGTAGTGTGTAGTGTATGGTGTGCCATGCGCAGTGTGTAGTGTATGGTGTGCCATGCGTGGTGTGTGAGTGTATGGTGTGCCATGCGTGGTGTGTGAGTGTATGGTGTGCCATGCGCAGTGTGTGAGTGTATGGTGTGCCATGCGTAGTGTGTGAGTGTGCCATGCGCAGTGTGTGAGTGTATGGTGTGCCATGCGTAGTGTGAGAGTGTATGGTGTGCCATGCGCAGTGTGTGAGTGTATGGTGTGCCATGCGTAGTGTGTAGTGTATGGTATGCCATGCGTAGTGTGTGAGTGTATGGTGTGTCATGCCCAGTGTGTAGTGTATGGTGTGCCATGCGTAGTGTGTGAGTGTGCCATGCGCAGTGTGTGAGTGTATGGTGTGCCATGCGTAGTGTGTGAGTGTATGGTGTGTCATGCCCAGTGTGTAGTGTATGGTGTGCCATGCGTAGTGTGTGAGTGTGCCATGCGCAGTGTGTGAGTGTATGGTGTGCCATGCGTAGTGTGTGAGTGTGCCATGCGCAGTGTGTGAGTGTATGGTGTGCCATGCGTAGTGTGTGAGTGTGCCATGCGCAGTGTGTGAGTGTATGGTGTGTCATGCGTAGTGTGTAGTGTATGGTGTGCCATGCCCAGTGTGTAGTGTATGGTGTGCCATGCGTAGTGTGTGAGTGTATGGTGTGCCATGCGTAGTGTGTAGTGTATGGTGTGCCATGCCCAGTGTGTAGTGTATGGTGTGCCATGCCCAGTGTGTAGTGTATGGCAGAACAGCCTGAACAGAACTAAAACTAAGAGCCTAGACCATCTAGTATTATAAACAAATCAGACCCGTATTTAATATATTTTTATCACGGCTATCACGTCCCAAAGTCAATTCCAATTGCTTTTTTCACATAAAAGTGTACCCCTAGCCAGCAATATATAACTTGTACCTTCTTTCTCAAAATTTACTCATTTGTACCCAAAGAGAATATTACTGCACTTTCTGGGTACATTTGGGAAATTGGATCTTTGAAGAACAAAAATGTACCTCCACTGTCACTTTTTTTATCAGACGTTCTGTCACATATAAACCTACAGGACGGCAGATCTCCAGGAACAGGGTTGGTTAGCGCTGGTACCAACGCGGACTCACCTGTCTGGGCGTTCCCAAGCGTCAGCGTGATGGCTGACCCAGCAGACCTGATCTCAGTGTAGCTGGTGATGAGTCTGGAGGAAAACCGCTGCAGCGCCCCCTTCTGGAGGGCCGTGGCACTGTCCGAGAGGTTGTGGACACTCGGGGATATCCTCATCTTCTCGATGAGTATCGGGTTATTCGACTGGCAGGAGAGGGGGAGCCATTTTAGTAGTGTATATGCTGACAGCGGGACACTGACTGGAATATGATTTAAAAACGATGAAATCTCAAATTAGTTACATTACATAAGTTAATTAAGAATCTTTAATTTTAAGTTTCAAACTCCAGTTAATGATTTTTTACACTAATGACTATGGTTCATGCCCACAATATAATATAACAATATAATTTATTTATATTTAATTATAATATTTAACTTAATTGGGCTCTTTTGTTTATTGGTGTCTCCTACTCTCCTATGAGAGTTTTCTATGCTTTGATTACTACCGCTAAATTCAGTGATTCCGATTTTCATGCCATATGCCATTTCACTAGCCGAGGCGTAGGAGGCGGTAGAGGGAGGCTGGAGATGAGGTAACAACAGGACACAGTGACGACCATCTCTTACCAGAGGCCGGATGTGGAAAGCCCTGGGTATGGACCACGTTGTCCCATTTGGACCCCTCAGGAACAGGTCGATCCCCTTTTCGGACTCGATGTGAATGGTGACGTGCCTGGAGAAACGGACATGGGAAGCGGGTCAAAACAAGGGCGGCCAAGCAAAACCGGCGAGCGCCGTCCCAGTTCTATTCACTGTGAATGGATAGGTCAATAGGTTGGTACCAGTCCGAGATTTAATGCATTGTAGCCCCACCCATAATTGGACTTCAGCAAACCTCGAACCCACTGCTCTACAAAGTTGATTTGATTTGTACGGCCAATCAAATACGTTCCCTGGGGATTTTTTTTTGTAGATAAAGATGCTCTTTACCTAGTGTCAGTTCCATCAGGGATGTTAACGATGTACAACTCCTTTTCGGACGGCTGGGATTGGGTGGAGCAAGACTTCAGGTTCGGAGCAGCAGTCCCGAGTGGCTGCATCTCTAACACATACTCTTTTGGGGAAAAATAGTCTTCTAGCGTGCAGCTGGAAGAAGCGTCGCCTTTTGCTGCAAACACAAGAAAAGCTAAGTTTACTGCTGAGTAACATTCTTCTCTGTGTTTGCAAGACCGAGCGAAGGGAAAATGATCGACAAGATCAGACCTTTTCTTTTAGACTTATCCCTGGGGTTGACATTTTTTTATTCAACATATTTTTTCGAGGAGAGACCAGGGAGGAAAAACAAAACATACAAATACATTTTTTAGAAATAACAGATAATCACAAATAATTTTCTTTTCTAAAACAGGTGCATGAATGGGACCGAGGTGTACATTTCTCGACCTGAAATTGGAGATTTTGGAGTTCCATCTGTAGAAAGGCCTAGCCACTTATTTGAAGTTTTAGAACAGGGCCCTCAATCTTACCCATAAAGGGCTGATGTGGGTGCAGGCTTGTGTTTCATACAAGTTGTTACACCCCTTAGTGTACTAATCAAGAGTCCTTAGCAAAGACTCTAGTAGTTGACTAGTATAATCATGTGTGTAGCTGCTTGGTGGAAACAAATGCCTGCATCAACACCAGCCCTTTCTGGATAAGACTGAGGACCTCTGTTTCAGGATATGAAACAAAGATCAGCATAATTTTCAGTTGAACAGTAAAATTGATATTACTTATTATTGACACAAATCATACAACATTGATGTGTACAGAAATTAACCCAATTAATCAAAGCCATTTTTTTTATTGACTTAAGAAATGTCCATGACTGATGGATCATAGAGTCACAACCAAATTTGTGTGTCATGAAGACTTTGATGGAGCCAGTTGTAAACTTTGATGTCCCAGGCTATTTTCACAACCCTTACCACCTGAAACATTTGAAGTACTGAACTCCAAGCAGATGTACAATGAGGAGCACAGTTAAGCCCTGTGGCATGACCCTGTGAAGGTTCAATCCCACAGCCGTTTCAGCCAGATACTCAGGTTATGACTACATTACCCATAATTCACCTTGCTTTCCAGAGAAGGTGATCACCACTGGGTCTTCGATGGTGGTGAAGGACGTCACGCCGCCGAATATCTCGGTGGCCCACTTGAGGAGATCCCTGCTCTCGGACGGCATGTCCTCCGGAGTCACAGTCTTCAACTTTGGTGCGATGTTGAGCTGTCTGTTCATCTGATGGGAGATGGAGGGAAAGAGCAGCTATAGTAATGGCCGATTTATGCTTAGGCAAAAAAGTGTTGTACGATAAAGGTGTCTACATACAGAACTTCTGAAGAAATTTGGCATTTATAGTTCAACAACAGCGCATTGTTACTATAGCAACCAGTTTCTCCACAAACCATCTATGTAAACCAAACGTCTTCATTCATAAAAACAACTAGTATCCTCACCGTGGCAACATTTTGTCTTCATTTCAGTCAACCAATCACGGCTGCACTACAATTCTGATGGGCATCTGCAACCTTACTAAAATCTGCAGGTACAGGGCATCTGTGGCCCAGGCTCGAAAGTTTTTTTGTCCATCGAAGACTTTGTTGCTAAAGCATAAATCAGCCTTAACTCCACCTTGTGTCAGCAACTGCCCCCGCTGAGTTTGTGCGTTAGGTTGAACAAAAACAAGGAAGTTACTGTGGGACAAATATGAGATTCCCACTATTCCAGTAACTGAAGAGTTAAATAAGACACATGAAGACGTATACACTCAGTGAGCACTTTATTAGGTATACTTACACCAGCTTGTTAATGCAAATATTTAATCAGACAATTATGTGGCAGCAACTAAATATATAAAAGCATGCAGACATGGTCAAGAGGTTCAGCTATTTCAGACCATATGTCAGAATGGCATTGGCCGTAGAATGTTTGTTGGTGCCAGGCAGGCTGGTTTGAGTATCTCAGAAACTGCTGGTCTTCTGTGATTTTCATGCACAACAGTCTCTATAGTTTGCAGAGAATGGTGTGAAAAACAAAAAGCATCCAGTGAGCAGCAGTTCTGCAGGCAAAAACGTGTTGCTAATGAGAGAGGTCAGAAGGGAAGGACCAGACTGGTCAAAGCTAACATTGGTATGCGGAAGAGCATCTCTGAACACGCAATGCGTTAAACCTCTTAGTAGATAGGCTACAGCAGCAGAAGACCAATAGGTCTAAAAAATAAGTCGAAAATACGTAATACGTAAAGTGCTCACTGAGTGTATTTTCAAATGTATAAGAAGGAAAAGCATGCAGTTGCCTGATATGTCATTTCTAAATGCTAGAATCAGTGAGTATGGTCTGTGTGGATACCTTGAGATTATTTCTGATTAGCAGCCTAAGAAACAGTCGTAATGCCTGATTGGTTAAAACGTAAAATGGCAGGCTAATTATGCAGTAAATATGGTCCCCAAATGAACAATGGCAATGCAGTGGATAATATAATAACTGCAGCTTTTGTGATTTAAAAAGAAATAAATCTCCAATGAATACAATTGTATTTGTTTTCTTTATATATTTATGGATAATGTCACTACTAAAAATAAAAGTCTTTAATGGAAAAACATTGGCTAAAATTGGAATGTAAAACAATAATTCTCAAGGCACGGGTGCTGTCGAGACCTGGTGTTCTCTGATTTTGGGAGTCCCTGCCCAAACAACTTCTCGTGTTCAAACTCACTCCAGGTAGGAATCACCACGTGCTTGCTAAGAAAGCCAGACAGGCCTGTTCTGTGCTTTTTTTGTTGCTGTAGACTTGAACAATTCGCCGGCCTGCTCACTCATACGGTAGCTGTTTGTCTTAAGGCTGGCCTGCGTGTCGGATAGGCCCGAACCCTTTATTCCTGGAGTAGGAGCGTCTGAGAAGGAGTGTTTATTATGCTAATGCGTCTATGTGCCCCGTTGCACAACTTCTTTGGAGCCAGGGTCTTTCCTTCACTTCCTTCCTGTGGGGACAGGACACGAGACCTTTTTAACTCTGTGCGTCAGCGGAGACTGCTGGAATCTGACTCTATATATACATACTTATATGGTTTAGAGAAAGGGACAAAGAATCACCCCCCCACACACACACAAACACACCCGTACCACACTCATTCTGATTGGGGGGGGGGGGGCAACCGAACAAAAGCTTAACCATAATAACCATGTTCCTGAGGTCCTTCTGTGTTAATCATCGCTTCTTTTTTTTTTTTACACAATATCAGAAAATAGTTCTGCATCTAATTGTTATGTTCCTGTGTTCTGTGTGTTAGTTTATCATTGTTTATTATCATCATTCTTGTAATTTATTATTTTTCATCTTCATGTCTGGTGTTCTGTTTATATTCGTTAGTCTTTGCACTCGTCTTCCCCTGTGATGTCTGAGTCTGAATGTTTACTAGCCCAGTCACTCCCCTGTCTGTGTGCCCCACTATTCGGGTGTTTACGGTAGTTCCGGGGTTCAGTCTTCCAATCTTACATTCCTTACTTCCTGCTTTCTCTCAATTTCATGTTTGTACATAGCACTAATATACTAATCCCAACTAACATAGAATTTGTACAGTACTAATTATACTAACACACTAATATGTTTGTCAAACTAACAAACTAACATTCACTAGTTTTGGGTATTTGTAATTTTAATCACTTAACTAACTTACTAATGCATCTCCAGTTTCAATTCTGTTCTGTAACTCCACCTCCCTATTCTATCACTGATTACTTGCTTAGTTTCAGCAAAGTATTCGCACTCCCTAGTCCGGAGCCGTTTGTATTACATGTGTGTCTTTGTGATTCCAGTCCGCGTTTTTGTTTCCCCCCCGTTATTGTCCCATTACCCTTTCATGTGTCTCACCTGATGTTTATTTGTTAGGCCGCCCTCACTCCCATGCCCCGCCTAGTTTGTTTCATTCCCCTGTGTATTTATACCTGTCCTTTTCAGTTGCACGCTGCTAGTTCGTCTTGTTCTGTTTCTGTTCCCGAGCCCTTGATTCCGTCCCCCAGTTCTAGCCTCATTGTTGCCTTGCCCTTGCCCTTGTCCTTGCCCTTGCCCTTGTTCCTGAGTCCTTGCCCTAGTTTATTTGGTTTTCTGGTTTTGACCCCTGCCTGCTTCCCTGGACTCTTCTTTGCTTTTTGGATTTTTGTACCTCTGCCTTTTTGGACGGACCCCCAGGTTTTGACCCTGGCATGTTTTTTGACTCTGCTCTGTCTGCCCCTTTTGATATTAAATCGCCATTTTTCTGCACCCCCGTCTGCTTCTGGTTCCTCTGTTCCCCCCGACATAACACTAATAGTGTTTTCCTACAAATAAATTGATTATTCATAGCCAGGATAAGATGGTGAAAGGTGGCAGGATATTATGTTTCAGGGTTTAAGAAATAATAAAATAATAGTAGATGTTTAGATGTTCAAAAAAGATTTGGGATGATTGGTGGAAACTGGTAACATACTCCCTGACGTTTACTTCTCTCTCGCAAGTCTTCCACCATTTTCCCAATCAAAGAATGTGAATTTTAGAGCTTTAGATCTAGGGTGTGACTATAAACACCCTCAGAACCCAACAACTATAGTCTGTAATTGATTGATCCCTTTCATCTGGGGATTTTTTTGTTTGGTGGGGGCAAAGGGGGAGGACAAAATGGAAATATAGGAAGCCAAGCGAACAAGAGAACCAAACAAAAGACATCAAGCAAAAAAGAAATATAGAAGGAGAGAGGGAGAGGGTTTTTTTGTCTAGGGGGGGGCAGGTGGGTGATTCGTCAAAGGTAGACGTGTCGTGTGGCGGGAAGCAGTCGGGGGTGGGAGTGGCTCGGTCCACGGGCACTTCCAGCAAGGGCCGGTCAGACTTCCTTCCTCGTCTTGTTCGCTGCCATGAAGTGGCCCCTGAAGACGGCCATACGTCCTCCTCCCTGCTAGCTATACCGCTAACCCTGCTGGGACCTAGGGTGCGGCTGGGGGGAACTCATCGGGGGTTTCGGTACTGCTTCTTCTGAGAAATGAAGAATGCAATCGAAGCCTGTGTCGGGAAAAATCTACGAAAGCCTTTGTTGACTAGAGAAGGAATGAGGATTCCATATTGTACCTTTCCAGTGTTTTATTTTAGTAACTGATGTCCATATGAACATGTTTCTGTGGTTTTTGAAGTACCAAAAACCTCAATCCAGTTATACACGTACATTCTCCAGCGCCTCTCATGAGCGTTACAGAGAACATGTTCTTTTAGTGACTGTGTCTTTAAGACTCATTAATATCAATCAACTTCTGTTCTGATTGGCTGACTAGCTCCACAACAAACTAAGTTGAGTTCTGGGATTGGCTGATTCCTATGCCTACAAGGTGGGTTGTGCTGAAGGTGGATACATTACATTACATTACATTATTGGCATTTGGCAGAGGCTCTTATCCAGAGCGACGTACAGTTGATTAGACTAAGCTGGAGACAATCCTCCCCTGGAGCAATGCAGGGTTAAGGGCCGTGCTCAAAGGCCCAACGGCTGTGCGGATTTTATTGCGGCTACACCGGGATTAGAACCACCGACCTTGCGTGTCCCAGTCATTTACCAACCACTACGCTACAGGCCGCAGGATGCACCTGCAGATGCACCTAACCACAATTTTCAGTGCCACAGCAAGGGGTCTGAATACTTATATACATGCGAGATTTGCTTTAGATTTTTAATAGTTTTCTAAAAACATGTTTTCAATTTGTCATTATGGAATATGATATGAGTGTAGATTGATGGGCAATTTATCCATTTAAAAAAATTACATTAAAATGAAAATTGAAGCTTTTCTGAAACCACTGTAACTTCATTTAACCTCTAGTGAAAGTTACCTATGCAAACAGATTACATCCATAAAACCTAAAAATGTAAAAGGTGCTATAACTGAACAAGCCGGTACAAAAGGTAGTGTTAGTGTTAGAGGGTGGGGATGGGAGGGGAATCCAAATGCAGTCTGAAGAGAAAGGACAACCCTGCTTTCCTCACCACAGCGGGAAGTTCCCTTTCATGAGACATCCATGAATAATACCTTTGTCGCTTTTATGGGAATCCTATCTCGGGTGTTCCATCCATCTAGGTTGTGGTGTACCCTATCCCAGTGTGTATTTGGAAACAGGCAGGAATACACCCTGGACAAGGTCACCAAACCATCACAGGGCACACACATCATCCACATTTATACCCGAAGGGCAATTTAGACTCTCCAACTAACCTAACTTGCATGTCTTTGGACTATGAGAAGACTCAGAGTACTCATAGAAAACCTACAAGGGCATAGGGAGAACATGCACATTCCACATAGAAAGGCCTTAGTACCTTCTGGCTGTGAGGTGACAGCACTAGTTGCTCACTACAAGCTGTATCGGAGGCATTCTAGATCATTCTGTACTTGGTTCACATGTAGTGATTGAGAAGGCCATGATGTGGATATCATCAGTGTCCAGTTCCTCAAGAAACTTCTTGCACTTAGTGAACTTGGAAATCTTGAAAGGCACTTCTCTCTATAGGAATGCTTTGACATAGGCCAAGGATGACCCGGCAACATTATGTAAAACTTTCCATGAACTTATTGGTAAAAGTGTACCTAAACCATTCCAGGAAAAATACCATTACCAAACCACCAGGTCCCTTGTGTGCGTGTATGTATGTGTATACAACGAATAACAACTAAGATAAGATCATATAATTATAGCAAATAAGTCTACAGGGTCTGGTACGTGTTGATGGTACTTACCAAAACTTTGACATTATCGTTTTCATGGAGTGTAACAAAGGGCACTTTGGCATTACTGTTGACGATCACATGTCCTGGCTTGGCTGCTGTTAGGTTCAGCATTAAAAAGTTTATCTGCAAAGAAAGTTGGAGAACAAAAATTAATCGAACAAACTGACAAAATGGATCCAGCCATTGTGTGATTTCAGACGAGACATACCTCCCTCGGGTGAGAGAGTGTAATGTTTTCTGTGACCTTTTGTCACCAAAAGAGGTGCAGAATCACTTTATTTTGACATCTGCTCTTTCCTTTCACTGCTATGCTACATCATTCCCATTCAAAAATTCCATTAGTTTTTCCCATAACATAAGCATGTAACATAAACAGCATGTATAGGGAGAGAGGATGTCTGATGCAGGAACAATCTTGAAAAGTCCCACAGGAAATGTGTCTTGATTAGGGAAGAAAAGGAATAAAGTTGCTATAAACAGTTTTTCAGGATTTTTCCAGTCCGGTCCGACAGGAGGTCACACACAGGTTACGGACGTCTGGAGTCCAGAGCTTTCCGTGGGGTCTGTGTTTTTCCGCATGTTTTTGTTTTTGTTAAAACAAACATGGAGACATGCCTGTTTCCCAGTTTTCGCCCTTTAACTTGAACTTCACATGTAAAGAGGATTTCCCTCTATCAAAGGATGGAGTGAGACGCGGTAAGAGAGCAGCTTTTGAGTGGCTCTCACACATAATTCTGTTCCATCCCTGCTGTAAAATCCAGCTATGCCAGCTTGACCAGCTTGGAAATAGAGCTGGTCATAAGCTGGTCTAGCTGGGTATGAGCTGTTCAACCAGCAAGTGCTGGTACTGTAGTTTGTCTGAGCTGGTAGCTGATCAACCAGCTACCACCTGTTTTAAAACATAGCTTGAGCTGGTCAAACCATGTGATCTGAACTGGTCAACCAGCTACCAGCTGTTTCAAAACCTAGCTTAGCTGTTTTTTCATTAGAGATAAGACCCACACACCCAGCAGACTCAACCCAGAAAACAACAATGGAAAGCCTAACCCTATCATCTAACCCTAACCACTAACCCTAACCCTAAGACTAGCCCAAACTCTAACCCCACCGCCCCATGCGTGGCCCACTTCCTGACTAGGCAGAGAAATCATAAAATAGGGAAAGTGTTGTTACCTTTCACAAAAAAAAAAAAAAAACACAGAGGAGCTTGGCCAACTGTGATTAGTTGGTACTTGGTGGCAACGGTGTCCTGGAAAAATAGCCAGAACACAGTCCGTAAGACCTCCAGGGTCAGGGAATGACTGAATTGAAAGAAAGTCACTAAAACCCCCAGACTCTGCAGTGGCTGCAGTTTCAGATCGCGGTTGTTTTTCTACTTAATCTCTCTGCCAATAT
Organism: Conger conger; assembly: GCF_963514075.1. NCBI lineage: Eukaryota > Metazoa > Chordata > Actinopteri > Anguilliformes > Congridae > Conger > Conger conger. Next base: position 11,362,391 of record NC_083771.1, read on the forward strand.
TTTCTTGTTGTTGTCACTCTAATTCTGTTTGTATGGCCTGAGATTTCATCTCGCATCATGTGAATGTCTTCTATTTTGACTTATCGAATCGTAATTAACTTTGAGGAACGTGCCTCACAGAGTGCTCTGTGGTAATTGAATTCTCAGCAAAAACAAATTAGTGAATCTAATTTGAGTGAATAAACTGCCTAACAGGAAGAACTTGCCACCAGGTGTTTTCCTGAAGGAAGGCGATATAGACATACAAGTGTAGAATAATTAGATACAAAATTAATTTGTCCCTTGATCAAAGTGCTAAAGCATATAGAAATTATGTGTATAGCTCTGTTCATTCCTACATTCTAGCAACACCAGTAAATATTAAAGACATCTCTGTGGGTTGTCTCTTTACTCATGCTTATTTCTGTACTGCTCTAGACCTCCTGCTGTGTGTTTCATCAGCATACAAGCCTTATGAATTTTTTTTAAATGATGATTTTTTTCATTCTGATCTTCTTATTTAAACATTTTTGCATACATAAAATAAGCATTTTTTTAAAGGGGGGGGGGGGGGTCGGTCTGGGAGATGGGATCTGGGCAATCTTGGACCCTGTCTATTGGTTAAAGGGGTACATTGCACAGATAATCTGTCATGCTATTAGATTGCAGCATAAAAAATTTAACCAGGATCCCAGGGGAGTGAATGGCAAAGTTTTATTCATTCTTTTGAAGTGTATCCTCTCTGTTTCTCTCGCTCTCACTCTCTCTCTCTGTTTCTCTCTCTCTCTCTCTGTCAAATTTTAAATGCTTAATTGGCATGACAAAATTTGCATTTATATTGTCAAAGCATGCCAAGGAAAATGTGAAGCATCAGATAATAAAAAATAGTAACTTTCATAGAATAAAAAATTATACTAATACAAAACAAAATAGAAAGAAAAATTATAATATAACTGAATTATAGTTAGCAATTGTAAATTATTATTGTACAGTGTCTCTCTCGCACTCAATCTCTCTCACTCACTCTCTCTATATATGGCAATAAATGTGTCGGTAAAATGTGACTTTATCACATCTCTCTGTGTCCAGCTATTCTGCCCCTCCCAGGGGTGTGTCGCAGCATATGACAATGGAGTGTATCGCTCTGTGTTCAGCCTATTTTAAATAAGTTTCCTTATCTCGCTTCCTTTCCTCGATCCCTTCTGTGCGCCTCACCAGGAAACATGAATGGGAAAGCTGAGCAGAGGAAAGCATTCGCAAAAATCTGGAAATATTTTGACTCCATTTCAGTATCGCTGCTGCAAATTCTACCGCGATGTCTCTGAGTGAGATGAAGCTGACAAACCTTCCCCATAGCCCAGGGGTCTCCAACCTTGGTCCTGGAGGGCTACTGGGTCTGCTGGTTTTTCTTGTTACCCTGCACTTAACTGTGATCAACTGCTCTAATTGATTAATTAACTCACCTCACCTGGTTACCTAGGTGTCAAAGGGTGTTGATTTTAAGGTGAAAACAAAAACCAGCAGACCCAGTAGCCCTCCAGGACCAGGGTTGGAGACCCCTGCCATAGCCAAACCAAGAAGCACCATGTTCTACACATGAGAGCCATGTTCTACACAGAAGCATCATGTTCTACACATAAGAGCCATGTTCTACAGGAGCACCATGTTATTCACCTGAGAGCCATGTTCTACACAGAAGCACCATGTTCACATGTGAGCCATGTTCTACACAGAAGCACCATGTTCTCCACATGTGAGCCATGTTCTACACAGAAGCACCATGTTCTACACATGAGAGCCATGTTCTACACATGAGAGCCATGTTCTACACATGAGAGCCAAGTTCTACAGGAGCACCATGTTCTACACAGAGGGCCATGTTCTACACAGAAGCACCATGTTCTACACATGAGAGCCATGTTCTACACAGAAGCACCATGTTCTCCACATGTGAGCCATGTTCTACACAGAAGCACCATGTTCTCCACATGAGAGCCATGTTCTACACATGGGAGCCAAGTTCTACAGGAGCACCATGTTATTCACATGAGAGCCATGTTCTACGCAGGAGCACCATGCTCTCCACATGAGAGCCATGTTCTACAGGAGCACCATGTTCTACACATGAGAGCCATGTTCTACAGGAGCACTATGTTCTACACAGAGGCACCATGTTCTACAGATGAGAGCCATGTTCTACACAGAAGCACCATGTTCTATACAGAGGGCCATGTTCTACACAGGAGCACCATGTTCTACACGGGAGCCCATGTTCTATACAGGCGCACCATAGTCTACACAAAGGGCCATGTTCTCCACAGAAGCATCATGTTCTCCACAGAGGGCCATGTCCTATAGGAGCACCATGTTCTACACAGAAGGAGCATGTTCGACAGAAGGCCATGTTCTACAGAAGCACCATGTTCAACACAGAACATTAGAACCTGTGGTTCTCAAAACTACACCCATCCCACTCCCTTATCTCCCGTCTGTGAGCCCTGTAACCTCATTCTCTGTGCCCTGTGCCCGTTCTGATTAATCCACATGACTGATCAGCATAACCAGGCCAAAAAACACAGATAAGGACATTCTGACTCATTTCCTGGAGCTCCTTGCTGAAATATAAATGGATTTTTTGTCCCAGAGCATTCCTCATTTTGCCATTAATCTCATGAACAAAAAGACAATGGACTTGGGTTCTAGTGGATGCAACAGATTATTAAAACAAGCTGAACTTGTTCCCGATAGTATGAACTCGTCATGCTATAGCGTATATTGACTTAATTTATTCTTAAAGCAATTCACTTACCACAAATAATTTGTTGGGGTCTAAACTGGCAACTTGAGAGTTAAGAACTAACTGACATTTTTGACAAAAAATAGTGTCATAAATATGCTGTTTACTATGAAGTAGCAGAATTGCATGGTAACTATGGATAGTTTTGAAAGAACTGATATAATTTAAGTGGTGCAGTTCATCATTTCATTTAATAAAATCACTTGTAAAATCCCTTCCCTCCAAGTTTGTCCTCTGAAGGTGAACATCCACAATGGGGAAGCACTTCTTCAGTAATGTGGAATGACGGAATTTACTAGAACTTCATCCCTTCCCTCCAACGGCCATTTAATTTCAGCCACTGCCAAACTGGAAGTGTGGCGTTAGCGACAAATAAAGCCGGTCTCGGGCAGTTCATTTAACACCGCTCTGCGTGCACGCGGCCAGATTGATTCTGGAGCCTGATGAGTCTATTTAATATGGATATCAAGATGGAAACAAATCATCCAATTACTGAGTTTCTTTCCAACAGACACTCAGTGGTGTTAACAGAAAGCAATCTTTCTCCCTGTCTCTCTCTCCCCCTCCCTCCCGGCATTAGCTTCAGGAATGAGTGTAGCTGTCCCTGGTCAGTCATCCTTGTTATTTTTGCAGCGCGTGTTTGAGACGGGGTGGTCAGACTCTCTTTCTCTCTTTTTATTCTCTGTGTTTTCGTCTTGGTGGCGTCGCTGATGCAGGGCACTTCCTGGTATTCTTTCTCTGTCCTGTGCCCCTGCCGTCACTACCCGGCCCAATCAGCCGGAGCGCTGCCAGAGCCTTACATCAGCGACACCGAACGCAACCGCCTCCCTCCTGCTCAGCCTGGAACAAACCACACACACACATGCACACGCACACGCACGCACGCACACATGCAAGAATGCACGTACATACGCACGCACACACACACATGCATGAATACACACACGTACATACGCACAGAAACACACATGCATGACTGAACGCGACACACACACACATGCATTCATGTACACCCACACACATGCATGAATGCACGCAAGTACATACACACACACACACATGCATGCGTGTACACCTACACACATGCATGAATGCACGCAAGTACATACACACACACACATGCAAGAATGCACGTACATACATACGCACACACACACTTGCACACACACACATACGCACACACACATACATACGCACACACACACATGCACGCGCGTACATACGCACACACGCATGCACACGCTTACATACAGACAGGCACACACACACGCACATGCGCTCATACACACAGGCACACATGCATGCACACACAAGCCATATCTCTCCATTTTAAGTTTATGGTGCTGGACGGAGATATAGAATTTCTGGGGTGGGCCCCAGGGCGGGGGCTGTGTGTGACCCTCCCCTGCGGGACACACCATTCATCTCCTGCGTCAGGCAGGGGGAGCGGAGGTCACAGACTAACTCCCTAAATCAGAGCCGGAGGGACAGTGGGCGATGACAGAGACAGGCTAGCACCTCCGTCTGGGAGCCCAGCCAAAGGAAACCACAGCCAGCCTTTAGCTCTCTGCTGCTGGGAAACACGAAGCCCTCCGTGCCAAAAATGTCCCCTTTCATTAAAATAGTCAAGGAGGAATGGAGAAGACAAGTGAACTACATTACCCAGAAATCTCGTCTCAGGGGAAGCCAACGCTGGTCCTGGAGAGCTAAAGGGCAGGGGTATTCTAATCTGGCCTTAGAGGCCAGTCATGATGCTGGTTTTCATTCGTCCCCTGTAACCAACCTTTAGCAACAGGTGAGTTTAATCACTGGCCAATCAGTAACAAAAATCAATCAATTAACTATCAGTTAGAAATGAAAACCAGCAATACTACCAGCCTCCAGGGTCAGATGTGTGTATCTTCGCTATAGGGTATATTTTTTTGTGAATTCTGGGGTAAGGCATACATTTACAGAGAGAATTGTCATGATATAGGGTATACTGACTTTAGTTCTTACTTGCCACCTAATTTACGCTTAAAGCAATAAACTTACTCGATAGGATTTTTTGGGTCTAAACTGGCAACTTGAGAGCTTAAAGGTCCTAACTGACATTTTTTGACAAAAGTGAGTTAGTGTCTTAAATATGCTGTTTTATGGAGCATAATGCTACATTTAAAAGGTTGTATCTGCTTGGAGCCCACTCACGTTGGTATCCTTGAAGCTCAACATCTATAAAACAGCAGACAGAGCTGTATAATTTAATGGCCACCCCAGCAGATCATTTGGCGCTCCAGGACCAAGGCTGGACGTATTTGACCCAGGTAGACTTTCACAAACATTAGTGGTTTCCTGCTGTGTGGAGGGGTGCTTTCCCCGGCTTCCTGTGAGAACACTACCGCAGACTCCAGCTCTGTGAACTCGCTCTGAACTTCAGCGTCTAAACGCAGAACCACTGTTCAAATCACCGCCGTCGCCGACCTGAAATATCGCTGCCGTCAGACGAGATGGCCGAGCACACAGCGTAATATCTGTCGGAGCTGCAAACAAAATGCTAATTCATAAAATATAACAATGCAGCCAAGCAAGCTCTTTTATATTTCCTCCCTGACTTGTGACTGCGAATTACATCATTTGTGAGAAATTCCCATTTTTTCAGTCTCGGCTGACTCAAAATCGCGTTGACTGATTCTTTGTCATGTAGATTGCATAAAAGGGGAAAGAACACACAGTGGGTTTTTGGCTGCAAAATTGCTTTGACTCGGTGTTCGACATATTGAGAAATTAGCGCAGTCTTCCCTCCGTGGCATTTGGTAATTTATACCAGATTGGCCGTTCTGTGTGAGCGTTTCTCAGGCTTAGAGATAGATGAATGGGCTCTCTTGGGAAGGCACACATAAATTTGTGGTGGAAATACTCTTTCCTGATGTTAGTTTGGGGCGGTATTCAGCTTTGTTTTGCAATATATCCTGTGTATCATGGGAGTTCCCCACCTCCTGGGGCCCTGGACAAGTCCAGCGGGTTATCCAATTGGCTGGATGAACAGTCACTCACATTTGCATTGCCTTAACAATTATCTGGACTTAAAATGCCCTCCCTTTAACTGGCATGTACAGAAACATTCATGTGAAACATACTGCACTTACTGTAGTTACATGGTTGATATCCAGTTCACACAGAGCAGACCAGGTCAGTGCAGTTGTTATGGTCATCCTGGCCTTGCTGTGTGCAAATCTATTGCAGTGTATAGACATCTCAGCTTTTTTATCTCTGTGCTGTTATAGAGGTTTAAAGGATGAATTTTGCACCACCAAGGGTATAATCTAGGAACTGCAGCTGGTATCAAATTGACTACAGTAAATCTGCCCTTTGTCTATTTCTCTTAACCTACTGTTATAACTTACTGGTTTCTTTTCTCAAACAGTTTTATTGAGCACTCTGTGGCAATTACTTATAAAGGACAGTAGAAACAAATCAATAATTTATATATTGTTTGTTAATGAACAGATTGGTTGCCTTGATTGTATTGATTGGCAGTTTGAGTGATTGGTGGATTGTTTTAATGTCTGATTGACAGTTTGAGTGATTGGTGGATTGTTTTAATGATTGATTGACTGTTTGAGTGATTGGTGGATTGTTTTAATGATTGATTGACAGTAAAGTGATTGGTACACTGTTTAGTGATTGACTGAGTGACTGATTGGGGGATGAATTGACTGGGTGACTGGGTCACTGATACAGGTTTCAGTCGCGGTCTTTGTGTGTACTGCAGCCCTAAATTCTGGCCTGCACACTGAAGCCATATCTCTGCAGGCCCGATCGGGCAGCTCAGCGTTCCCACACCGCGCAGGAGAAATCCGCCTTATCCCTCGTCCCAGGCCAGCGGGATCCCCGGCTTTACATCAGTGCGCATCGCTAACCCTTAGCAAACGAAAAGCAAATCCACTGTCGCTCTTCTCCCGCTCTTATCCGCCGCCGATATCATTCCAGGCCCCGCGCAACTCCCCGTGGACTGATACCGACCGTTCCCTCTTTCACCAAGCACCCGACACCCATAACCCAACTCAGCTCTGTCCCCCTATAGCAGAACTGTGACTGTGAATATGAAACCAGAGCTGGCTCAAATACATTATTGTTTTGTATTATACTTTTCTATGCCTTCTGTACTGAGCTAGTCTGGTGCATTGGAACCAATGAAATACTCTCAGAAAGCGCAAATCCCACCTTCCGGTCTTCTTGGCTGGCTTGGTTACACCAATTGCAAGAGCAATCAAGCACTGCAAAGTATTTGAATCAGTGTATTTGACTGTTAGGTACACACCTCACTCTTTACTGCACTCTGATACTGATATCAAGGAACTAGTTTACAATTTGATAACTAGTTTGAAATTAGTTATGGGTGATTTGTATAGCAGTGGTAGAAGTTGCACAGTAAAACGTCTAATGTCAAATCAACACTTACAGAGTAAATATAGTCCTGCCGTGGTCCAGAATGGGATGCACTCTGTCAGTGTTGAATTAACACTGTTTACTCTGTGCCTTTTACTAATCTTTATGTAACAGGTTATGTAACTGCTATGATGGCTATCAAAGATCAGCCAGCCAAACACTGGTGAAAAGGTCACATTTGCAATGACAATACAATAGAATTTGTTGTTACTGCATAGAATTCCTGACCTGTATTTGTAATGGAGGCAGAGGCCAAGCTTATAGAGATATATTGCTGTTCTGTGTAAATGTACTGGACTGTTTTGTTTTTTTTTTGCAGTTCATGCAGCATAACATCAATTTACTTATGTAGGCCTATATAACACAGTCAGGGTCAGTTACGTTTCAATTCAGGCAATTTATTGAACAATGTCCATCTGTGAAACTGTCTTAACAAACGTCTTAGTCAGGTCAGGAGACTTAAAATCTTTTTGTTCTCTCAAATATAAAATATTAGTTGGGTTTAAGGTACTGTTTGCTTGACAAGTAAAATGTTCTTACCCCAATGTCAAATCTCGAAATGAGTCCAAACAGTCTCACCCCATTGGCAATAGTTTTTTATTATTTAAAAAGCAATAAAGAAATAAGATTTTAACTCTAAATATAAGATTAAATGATTATTGAATATTTTTTGAATAGTTTTTCCAGCTGACTACTACTACAACGGATGACTACTGACTACTACTGCTGTTGCTACTGTACTTCAATTACTAGTAATACGACTACTACTGTAATACTACTATTATTGCTACTAATGAGAATAAGAATATTGAGTGAGACTCACGTTGTTGGAGGAGATGTTGGGCCTGAATCGGAGGTTGAGGACGTGCACCTCCCCTCCCTCTTTGGTGTAATGCGTCCAGCACCCTGGGGCTAGTCCAGGGGCCACACTGATCCACTCATTATGGTTGTCCAGGACGTCTTGGGGGTCGCAGGTCACTAGGGGCACTGAGAAAAGGGAGGGGGGAATGAGGACAGGTCTTCCGTGGAGAGACACCACTTTTATCTTACAATTAAGCACCAGCTCGCTGGCTAGTGTAAGCCCCACATTATGGTGCCGATTTGCATCTGGAATACATAAACATTACTTTACAGTTATTTAGCTGGCACTTTTTTTTGTTTTGTTTTTTGATTTGATTAAGCAGGGGACAATCCCCACTGGAGCAATGTGGCGTAAAGGGCCTTGCTCAAGGGCCAAAAAGCTGCCTGGATCGTATCGTGGTTACACCACCAACCATCCGGGTCCCAGTCATGTGCCTTAGCCACTAGAAGTTGGGTCCCTAAATGAAAAAGGAAGAACTCTGCCATTGGGCCCTTGAGCAAGGCCCCTTAACTCAAAAACTTTAGCCCTGTTCTCTCTCTCGCTCTCAGCTGCATTTCTCTGGCATTTCTCCCAGAGTGTCCTTGAGAAAGAGAAAATGTGCTCAGTGGACCTCCCTTGGTTACATAAAATATAGTACTTGAAAATATTAGGCATTTAGCAGATGCTCTTACCCAGAGCGTCTTACAGAGTTTACACGTCTACAATCGCCTATCGATTTATACAGCCAGATACTTACTGAAGCAATTAGGGTTAAGTACCTCACTCATGGGTAAAACAGCAGTTCCCTTCCTGGGAGTTCAACCCACCACCTCTTGAGTAGGAAGCCCAGGTCCCTAATCACTACACTACACTGCTGCCAAAAAGCCCCCAGGCTATTTGGCCTTCAGGTACAACATTTGTGTTTATTTTAAGTTTTTCTCATACATACAAAATGGAGACCAACTGAGATAATGGCCAACCTTTGGGGGGAGGTTCTTTTGAACTTAATTGCATCCCTAATAGTGTTAGCTTTGTGCTCTTCCCAGAAAATCATTATAGGCGCAATAGCAAAAAGGACAGCTTTCCACACTTAAAATGATTTACTGAAGTGCCCAAAGGTGCAGTCACGCCATTGTATTCCACACAATTAAGCTGAAAAGAGACCAGCCTGGCGATTATCAGTTCCTCTAGCAAGCTTGTTAATGAGGAAAAACGATCAAATAAGGGTTCCGGACGGTTGTTGATTGAAAGGTACGTTTGTTTGCTGACCTTTTGCCTGCAGCAGACAGCCGGCGAGGCATAATAAGGGTTTTTATGCATCTTGCGCTTCCAACTGAAAACTTTTCCCACAGATTTACTTTTAAAACTGGACTGACTTTTTCCAAAAAGTTTTCTGTGAAAATTACACTGCTCGTTTTTTTTTCAGAGAACTTCCCAAGACACCCTCTGAGTATTACTTTGGACCTCTTGTCATCTCAAAGACTGAAATCAAACCACCTTTTGGAAATTTACCCAACAATAAATATGGAGAATCCAAATATTTAATAATTTAGTTTGCAATAGACCAGACTTGGCTGTGCTTTAAAATGGGTGTGTCTTTCTTTTATGCGAAATCAGAACTGTGGTCCCATTCCATTGGTGTCCTCTGTCACTCAGTGATCCAGCACAAACATCCCAGCAGTTCTTTCACTTCCTCTGTAAATACTGCACAGGATGGCTGGTTGTGTGATGTCACAGGAAGCAACAAGAAATACAGTGCGCTCCATAATGTTTGATGCAAAAACTTTTTTTTTTATTGATTTCGCTCTCTAAAATCAACTGTTTGGAACATCATTAGGAAAAAAGAGCACCTCTGAGCTGGTATGCCAGAAAATACCTCTACAGTTGATGACCGAAGAATTGTCATTATTACAAAGAAAACACCTGTCTGATAGATGAGAAAGGCTCACTTCAGAAGAACGGATTTGCAATCATGACAGGGTCCCTGGATAGGATCCTTACGTGTGGACCTGCAGTACAGTACGGAAAAGTACATTTTACATTCAGGCCTTGAGCAGACTCTAATCTCCAGCGACTTTTAAAAGTGCGTGCAGAAAGCTTTTAGGAAAGAAGCAAACCCCATCCTGAGGCATCCGTGTCAGTACTGATAGAAGCGCTCGGTACATAAACCCACATGAACGCAAGGCCAGAGATTATGCCACTGTAGGTGCGAGAGGGAGAGCGAGGATGCGGTCCTTCAAGTGGAAAATGGCTTTAATGACGTGGTGTTAAATGCAGCGACGGCGTAATTGGGTAAATCCGTAATAAAATGAATGGGCATATCACCACTGTGCAGGTGTGTAAACGGGCATATCACCACTGTGCAGGTGTGTAAACAGGCATATCACCACTGTGCAGGTGTGTAAACAGGCATATCACCACTGTGCAGGTGTGTAAACAGGCATATCACCACTGTGCAGGTGTGTAAACAGGCATATCACCACTGTGCAGGTGTGTAAACAGGCATATCACCACTGTGCAGGTGTGTAAACAGGCATATCACCACTGTGCAGGTGTGTAAACAGGCATATCACCACTGTGCAGGTGTGTAAACAGCAGTGGAGGCTGGTGACTTCCAGAATTGAGGAGGCCATTTTTTCCGCTTGCTCACTTCACTCGCGATGGAATGTTCCCTGTTCTCTTATCTGTCTTTGTGCTGGCCAAAGGCATACTATTTGGAGTGTAAGCTACGATGAAATTCATTGTGCAGAGCTTAGCCTTGTGCCTTCCTGAAGAAATGACATTGCTGTAAGTCTATGAGCCTGCCTGATAATTAAGCTGAGAAATGACATTTGGATGTAATATAAATGCCAAGTGAACATGTGTAAAAGGCAGGAATTTTAATTATGTAGTTAAAAACAATTTTGTTTAGCTTACATTTTTCATTCTTCTACAGCTTCAACATGTAATCACCAATTTAATCAAGTTTAGCATATAAAAAAGATAAGATAACACTTTCTTTATCATATGTAGTTTTATTCAATATATTTAATATAAAATATGTAAAAATATGGTTCCAGTTGGCTTTATCTAACGTTAACGTTATCCACTAGAGGGCAGCACTCTATTCGTATTTAGAGTGAATTTCCTCACAGAGCAACAATTCGGTAATTTGATATGGAAGATTATTAAATTGACTTGTAATAAAACGAAATGGACTACATTAAAAATAAAACTGTTCAATAAATCCCAAATGGTGTCTAACATGACCTATTGAATGTCATTCTCACTCCCTAGTATCTGGAATCTGCATATCTCCAGCCCAAGATCTCAAATTGCGCTAGAATCTCGCCGACTTCCGAGGTAGTTTTAAGCAAAAGTGTTTGGCCAAATGAGCTATAAACTCCATGATAGCCAGGGGTGTTCTCTAAATTTCCTGAAAAGCACAAGTTGATAGGACACTCGTAGCCACTATGGCGAGTGTTTGTTTGACTGAAGTGACTAGCGAATTCTCAAAATGGCTTCTGTGTTGAATAGGAAAGGAAAGGATAGTTGATTCCAAATGAACCAGTAGCATGTGATTGGACGAACAAAATGTCAATCTTTCAGCCCTGGACACAATGCATGGTGAGGCCAGGCCTCCGTTGCCCACCCATTTTTAGTGATCTGGCCAATCACATATTGGCATGAAAAAAAATGCATTACATTGACTTCTATGAAAAGCTAATTTCCTAGGGGAGGCCTGGCCTCCCTTAATACAAACTGATAGGGAAATCTGGCCTGTTGCTTTACAATTGCAATATTGGGTTTTAGCCATGGGAAAATTTAGATTTATGAACAAAACTAAAATAATATGAATATAAAAAATAAAAAATATGTTTTTTGTTAAAATAAATAAATAAAATAAATATATTTATTGTTTTTTTTTAAATCTCTCTCTTCTCTCAAATTATTGGGGAGGCCAGGCCTCCTCCACCTCTATGGAGGAGCCTCCACTGGTAAACAGGCATATCACCACTGTGCAGGTGTGTAAACAGGCACGTTTCCAGTGTGCAGGTATGTAAACAGGCAGTGTGCAGGTGTGTAAACAGGCACATTTCCAGTGTGCAGGTATGTAAACAGGCACATTTCCAGTGTGCAAGTGTGTAAACAGGCAGTGTGCAGGTGTGTAAACAGGCACATTTCCAGTGTGCAGGTGTGTAAACAGGCACATTTCCAGTGTGCAGGTGTGTAAACAGGCAGTGTGAAGGTGTGTAAACAGGCAGTGTGCAGGTGTGTAAACAGGCACATTTCCAGTGTGCAGGTGTCTAAACAGGCACATTTCCAGTGTGCAGGCGTGTAAACAGGCAGTGTGCAGCCGTGTAAACAGGCACACCTGCAGTGTAAGAGCAGGTGTTTTCAGCAGAAGACTCTGTCCTGACTGTAGGCGGGGTGGGGCTCATTTCACCCCTGGGGGAGCGAGAGAGTGGAGCAGAGCTGTGACTGAGAGCAGGGAGGTGGGGGGTCTCAGGAGTGTAAAGTCTGATCACAGACTCTCAGTAAGAGAGTAAGTCTCGGTAAGTCCCTCTCGCCGTGCGGGAGCACCTCAGATCCGTAATTACCTCCAGCCGTAACGGGTACACAGCGCAGGGAGGTGAGGGGAGGCATGACGTGCTTGTGTTTCACCTGATTACAGAGCACAGCTAAGCGTGATTAAAGAGGATTACGTGCAGGCAGGCCAGGTTACTGTGTCTGATGAACTGGCCGTACTCAGGTTGAAGGTGGAATTAAGTGTCTGGATCGTTTCATTCCCACATTGGTTATGCAAATAAGCAGTCTTAGCCTGTTTGTGCTATTTCAAGAAAATTAAAGCTACCACATAAAAAAAATATTTTGGATAAGCAAAACATGAATCTAAAGACATAAACTACTACTTATTAGATGAGGAATAACTAATAAAACAAATGACTATTCATCATAATCACCAAATTTCATCAGGACCTTTCCTCTTCAAGGAAAATTCTCCCTCTCTCTCACTCTCTCTCTTTCTCTCTCGCTCTCTCTCTCACCCCCCCTTCCCCTCACTCTCTTTCTCCCTCTCCCTCTCTCTCTCCCTCTCTCTCTCTGCCGACGCTCGGTAAGCTTTTCCCCAGAAGTAAACCCTGTCCTTCCTCAGGAAGTCCGAGGTCAGGTGTCACTTCCTGTGTGGTCACTTCCTGTGTGGTCTCCAGCGCTCGCCCGGCTTCACGCCGCCCAAAGATGAGCGGCTCTGATTGGCCCTTTATCAGCAGCTGGTGGCGTCGTCGGGCAGCCGGGCCGCGGCGGGCTGGGCCTGGAGGCGCCGCTGCAGACTGCGGGCCGGGCCGCCAGGCCTCCTGTCTCCCCGCTCAGCGCGATGCCAATCTCAGAGCCCCTTCTCCTGGGCTCCACCAGTATTCACGGCAGTCGCGTCTTTTCATCACATTAACCCCACATTCAATTAACGAATGCTTTAATTAACGTTTCATCTTTCACCAGTTGATGGCTTTACCCCTTTTTCCCATTTCAATTTTGTAATAATTGTAATAAAATGCCATTTTGCTTTTATTTATGAAGCACACTGAGTCCAACATATCAGACTTCATGGGTCGATTGCAGTGCGTTTAGCTGGAGTTTAAACCGCAGATCTGGAGCAGATAAGTGCACTGCAATTTACCTTATACATACAGTATATTATCAATCTTATGGTTATTATTATTATTTATATTATTATTATTATTAATGGTGTGCGTGCCCTGCGATAGCCAATATTTCCAGGGTGCATTCCTGCCTCTCGTACAATGCTGGGATAGCACCCTGACCGGGAATAAACAGGCTGGATAACGGATGGATGGATTATTATCAAAACCGCACTGTACATTCCCTCTCATATCCGCAATGGAACGGTGGGCTCGGAGGAAAAATACAGGCTTCATTTCCAAACGGGTGCTGAAGCCAAATGTGGATTGAAGCCGCGACAGGCGAGAGATAAGCATACAGCAGCGCTGCAAACAGGGGCTCAGTGATGAGGACAGATGGGAGAGTGGAGACCGAGGGCAGGAATGGTAGATGACACTATTGTACCAGGGAAGTGTAGCGCATTGTGCTGAAGTCTAAGTGACTAACGAGTACCAGCTGCCAGCGCTGAACACCTCAGTGACCAAAGGCTCTGCCTGCATTTTCCAAACATTGTTCTGCCTGTATTTTCCAAACTTACACAGAAGTTTATGTTAAGAGCTCCATTTGACCTTGAGACATAATTCATATGCATGTACGCTGGCTCCGAAAGACAAGTTTGGAAAATCTGAACAAAGAACAATCTCAAAACATAGGCTGTACTAAGCAAACGGTACATGGTATAAAATAACAATTCCACCTACACAGAGAGCCTTTGGCTTTGACCAGGGGTGCACAACTCCGGTCCTGGAGGGGCTGTTATGCATGCTGGCTGGTTATCGTTCCAACCAATTGACCTTAGTTTTGGATTCCTAACAGCTCTATAAACTATGCTTGTTCATTCCTGTACTTGAGCACGGCAAAATTCTTCTGATACACTGGCAGTCTATGGCTTTAGCTGCTGCTCACACAAATGTCAGAACAAGAGCTACTTAAATGACTCAAGAACTGAAGTTGGAACAAAATCCTGAACAGCAAACCTTATTGCACAAGCCTGGCTCAGACCTTGCTGAATAGAATAGAATATAATAGAATTTGTATTGTTATATGATCTTGGGTGGTGGAGCTCTTGTATTCACACATAAACACAGAACATCATGCAATGACTGAAATATCTGAAGACTATTCTTAACTAGTTTCATGACTATTTCTCACATCTTCTCAAGCAAGTTCCTTGTCACACTGTCCCTGCTAATAACATACAGTGTACCTTGTACTGACTGATTTCATGTGATGTTCCTCAATTTGCTTCTATGTGAGAACCTCATATATGTCCTCTACCCATGTGACCCAGAGGCCTTTCCTGTTCCTAGGGTAAGCTACACGCACATATTCTAGTTCGCTAGTAAAAGCACAGTGAAGTACCTTGGCTAGGGGCAATTTTACCTTAAGCTGACTGGTAACAAGTTTGCCTATGAAATCTTTGGGCGAAGCCAGATTCTAATCGCAACTCGGACTCAGGCAAATATCTGTACCACAGAAAACATCAGAATGACTTTATTTGTATTGGTATTGTTTCTGTTCATGTTTTCTGTTCTGTGTTTTGGAACTGAAAGATCCCGATCAGGGAGCCCTTGTGCCCAGTGCATGCTGGGACAGTGCCCCGAGGTGTTCCGAACCACACCAGGTCGTGAACCCTGGTGTGCTCCCCAACTTCCTGTCGCCAATAGCAACAGGAAATGCCCTGTTTACACAGTGTGGTGAAGGCCAGGAGTTCAGACCAGGCTTCTGATAGGACAGAGAGAGTGGGACAGCTCTATCCATCACAGGCGAAAATAATCAAGAACGCTGATCTCTACACTCTTCACTTCCATACTCTGAGGCGATCCTGTGTGTGTGTGTGTGTGTGTGCGTGTGTGTGGGCATCCATGTGTGCGTGTACGTGTGTGTGTGTGCATGCATGCATGTGTGTGTGGGCATCATAAATCACAATGAAAAGTTTGAGATCAGAGGTTTTCTTTCAAATGGAAAGAGGCATAAATATAGCGTGCCTCGAGCAAAGTCATGTCCTTAAATCTGGAATCACGAAATGTTTCCTGAAGACTCCACCACAACAGAATGTTTCTCCGCCAGAAATGAGTTCACGGAGAAAAGACGGTTTTAGGAACGTAATTCAAACATCCATGCCTACTTAATCCTGATATGAATGTTAGCAGGAACTCTGCAGGAAATGGGCTTTAACGACTGAAATAACAGTACGGCCCTTTAAATTCTTAATGCGTAATCCACATGTTTATAGGGCTGCATATTGTTTGCTGTAAACACCACCTAGATGTTTATAGGGGGTTTATAGGGGATTTCCCACTGTCTGAATCTGCATGGAATGGGTGTTTGAATGCTGTGGGATGGAGCTGTCAGCCACCACCTTTTCCCATCACTACCCTCGTTAACACTAATACTCATAAACAGCAGCCGTGTTTGTGAAAGCATGTGTGCATTGCATTTCTGTATGTGCGTGTGCATGCATGTGTGTGTGTGTGTGTGTGTGTGTGCACTCTCAGAAATAAAGGTACAAAAAGTGCCTAAAAGGGTACAAATGCTTGTCACTGGGGCGGTACCCTATCAGTGCATAAAATTGTATGTCACCATGAGGGCGACATGGCTCAGGCAGTAAGAGCAGTCGCCTGGCAGTCGGTTCAATCTCCCGCCTGGGCTGTGTCGAAGTGGGGGCTGGAGCCTATCCCAGCATACATTTGGCAAAAGGCAGGAATACACCCTGGACAGGTCGCCAGTCCATCACAGGGCACACACACCATTCACTCATACCTACAGGCAATTTAGACTCTCCAATCAGCCTAACCTGCATGTCTTTGGACTGTGGGAGGAAACCGGAGTACTCGGAGGAAACCCACACAAACACGGGGAGAACATATAAACTCCACACAGAGAGCCCCCGGCCGACGGGGATTCGAACCCAGGACTTCCTTGCTGTGAGGCGGCAGTGCTACCCACTGCACCATCCGTGCCGCCACATTTAGGAAATCTGATCCTTAAATGTACCTACACTGTCACTTTAATTCTCAGTGTGTGCGTGTGCCGGGCTCTAAGGCCACTCCAGGTAAACTGGACGCACTGTCCCATGCAGTATCCGGACATGCCGACGTCCCGCTAAGCGGTTTGGTGTTAAATGAAGGATGAGGTCGTCCGGAATCACTGCAACCTTATCTGTTCCCATCAGTGCCATCAATTTACTTTTCCTTGAGGAAGAGCACTTACATTCCTCTCGCAGGGGACATCATTGTGTCTCTCTGAGTCTGACCGATGTCTGAGAAGGCCAAAGCGGCACAGTCCGGAGGAGTCATGAGTGACTCGCGGTTAAAGAAAAAAAAATAATTCCCCCTGCCATGGCGGTTCCTGAGCTGTGATCCCATCTCTATCTGTAACCTTCTCCACTCTCTCTCTGTTTAAATGAATAACTCAAAAGCAGGAAGTCTTTCATTTTTAAAAAAAGTGATAAATTGAAATTAAGAATAACGTGAAGGTGTTGATTCCGAGCTCACAGCATAAGTGCGTTATCACTGTCGAGACAACTCATTACTGAGGTGTTTCTGTTAAGTCTAAAACACAGGGTCTGTCGCTTTTCTTTTTCTTTGACCTTGAAATTGGCAGCATACCAGCCAAGAAACAAGTCGATGAGAGTCAAGTATTCGCTGCGACTGGCTGCTGTAATTATATTTGCGTTAGCGCTGGATACAAATAAGTAGCGTACTCTACGGACCTCAAAGGCGGCGTCTGGAGCCACTAGTCTCCAGGGCAGCCCAGCGCACTGCAAATGGCCATTTTTCTCTTTTGTAAAATCCAGCTGTGCCAGTTTCACCACCTCGTAAGTTGAGCTGGTCAAACCATGTCAAGCTGGGAGCTGATCTGAACTGGTCAACCAGCGACCCGCTGTTTCAAAACCTAGTTTGAGCTGTTTTTTTCAGCAGCGTACTGATTAGCGCTCACTGTGCTGTCTGTCTGAGTGCGCTCTCTTTCTCCCAGTCCCACTGCTTAACTGATGCTGTTCCAGAACAAACGTCTGAACGTACAATCCGTCTCCGCACTGACGTTAAAGTGACACATTATCACTGGGGAACTAGTCTCCAGCCAGGCTTAATCCGTTAAAGTCCTGCAAATCCTCCCCTCTGACAGACCGCAGTGAACCCAAACTCCCACTCCATCCCGGAAAGTCTCAACCGAGACTCGAGTGTGGAATTCCAGTCGACCGCGCAATCGGGATAATGTCAGTCCGACTCGTGTATGATTCTTGACCTGGTCGGAGTTTGGCAGTCATAGTTTTTTGTACGCCCTCGAGAGGCCTCATCAGAAACATTGCATTCACAGAAGCCCCAGACCAATGACAAACATGCAGACTGACTAAACATACACTCAGTGAGCACTTTATTAGGTATTTATTAGACTTATTTTTTAGACTTATTGCTCTTCTGCTGCTGTAGCCTATCCACTTAGAGGTATGATGTCTTGTGTGTTCTGAGATGTTCTTCTGCATACCACTGTTGTAACACGTGGTTTTTTGAGATACTGTCGCCTTCGTGTCAGCTTGAGTCAGTCTGGCCATTCTCCTCTGACCTCTCTCATTAACAAGGATTTTTCACCCACAGAACTGCAGCTCACTGGATTATTTTCTTTTTCGTAACATGCTCTAGAAACTTGTGTGTGAAAATCCCAAATCAGCAGTTTCTGAGGTATTCAAACCACCCCATTTGGTACCGACAATCATTCCATGCGCAAATTCACAAATCACATTTCTTCCCCATCCTGATATTTGCTCTGAACAACAATTGAACCTACTGACCATTTCTGCATGCTTTGAGGCATTGAGTTGCTGCCACACAATTGCCTGATTAGATATTTGCACCGAGCTGGAGTACAGGTCTACCGAATAAAATGGTTGCTGAAAACCTAATGTACTGTATCATTCTCCATGTTGCACGACAAAACACTAAACCTTCTGTCCAAAAGCAGAACTAAATAACAGTAAAAAAGCAGGCATTTACCATATTTAACCTCAAGATCACTTGGACTTCAGAACCACTTCCTGTTATGAAAGGTTAAAGGTGAACTCTCAGACTCGGGGCAGCACGTCTTCTCTGTCAGCAAGATAGAGACCTTTGCCATTAATAGGCCACTTGGAACTGACAGTACAGTTAATATTTTTATAAAACCTCAGAGAGCTACTGGCAATGAGGTATTTCCTGGAAATGTCCACTTCCTTCACTGAGATTTCACTCAGAGACAAAGGTCCTTGATTTCAGCCACACGCGATCAGTGACCTTGCAAATTAATGGCTTTGTAATGTGATTTTTTTTCTGGGCATGAAACAGTCTCCCTGGTTCCCAAAGTAACTTAAAGGAAACCTGTTTCTCACTCACTTTCCTCTGATTATGGTTTATGGCAGTGGTGCCCAAACCCTGTTCCTGGAGATTTACTCTCCTGAACCTTTTTTATTTCAACTGTTATTTGGCTACTAATTAGCAGCCCAAGGAGGTCTCATCCTGTTGAAAGACAGTATGATTTGAAGTGTAGTCCTACAGGATTGTACATCTCCAGGAATAGGTTTGGGATATGCCCTGCTACTCTGTTAAGAGTAGTGTGTATTCAGTTGAAAGATCCTTTGGGATCAGCTACATCTGTTACTAAAATTTTCAAACATCACATGTTGGGTAACCCACGGTGAGCGAGGCATTGAAGGTCCAGGGAGTCAGAGGGGAGTGAGAGTCACAGGGGAGTCGGAGAGGAGTCAGAGTCACAGGGGAGTCTGAGCCACAGGGAGTCAAAGTTACATGAGGAGTCAGAGCCACAGGAATCAGAGTCACAGATGAGTCAGTGTCACAGGAATCAGAGCCACTGACGAGTCAGAGCCACAGGAAGATACTAGATTTCTAGCAGCGGTGAAATCGGGGCCACAAAGAGTAGCTGAATAAAGTGGTTGTATCCAGGGCTAGGGAGGGGAGGTGGGAGGGAGGGCGGGGGGGCTGGGTGGGTGGCGGTTAGTGGCAGTCTGGCCTAAACTCCACACACCTATTGTCCCGCAGTTTCCTTGGCTGCAGACGGAGGGCTGACCATCCAGCGGAAGGTAAACAAGAGCTTATCAGAGCTCAGCAGAGGGCCCAGTGTCCCTGCCCTCTGACCTGCCTCCCCCTGCTGCAACACGCCCAGAATCTCCACAATATAACCACTACCATCATCATCATCATCATCATCATCATTATTATTATTATTATTGTATTACTGTCAATGATTCTGTGTATTTGCTGGCTATGATTCTGCCCCAGTTCTGGTTTTGTGAGTGAATCTGTCCTCGAGTTTTGGGGCCATCCACACGCGCCATCGCACTATTGGTAATTGTTTGTAATCGTTTGTAATTGCACCCATTTACACCCCAAAGGAACGGTTTGTCCCAGACTGCATCACGGCGGAAGCACAGCTGCACTGCAGTTGTTAACAACAAAGAGAGTAACAGCACGATTATTACACTCCATTTCCACAAGATTATGCGTCGCCACCCATACACAGATTTCTCTGATGATTTCTTTTTTTTCCCAAAAATAGAAGTAAATCAAGGACAAATTCATTGCGATAAACAAGCAAATATTTACTCAGCGCTTTAAAACAATACCTAATACCCTGTGCATCTCTGAATTGTAAAGCACGGTGACTACAAAATGTATGCTACAATTGTAATTGTAAATTTGCACAACAGTCTACTGATTGAAAAAATAATCAAAACACTCTTTACCGAAGACAGAAGCAAACATTATGTGCTATCTAAACTAATGAATATTATACTGAAAATCTTCTAAAAAGATACTATCCTCAAATCCAAATCTCTCTGCGTCTGGCTAGCTGTCATCTTGCCTTCTAATCGGCAGAGATCCCTGATTGGCTGAGGAGGGACAGGTGGTTCCCTGATTGGTTGACTGAAGCTGAGGAGGTGGAGTTCTGGCTGGTTGAAGATAAGACTGTGCAACCCCAGGGCTTATCTGCGCAGACGGCCGCCACTGGCACGGGCACAAGTGGGTGGCATTTACGTATCTGAGCCAGACGCTAATGAGCCTTTTAGGGATCGCACCACCAGCAGCCACCGGGGGGAACTGGCACTTGCCATTTGGGGGTGGGGGGGGGGGTTGGGGTAATGATGTCAGACCCTTGGCTCCCCTGGGGTTGGCACCAGCACAACCTGTACAAGGGCATTTGTGAAGGCAGCTTAAGTTATGCAAAGCATCGTGGGATCATTATCAGAGTTTTTAGGGGCAGCCTGTAGCCTAGTGGCTATGGTACATGACTGGAAGGTCAGCGGTTCAAGCCCCGGGGTAGCCAGCTGTTGAGCCCTTGAGCAAGGCCCTTAACTCCTTAACAAGGCCATTGTTCCAAGGGGGGGTTGTCCTCTGCTTAGTCTAATCAACTGCAAGTCATTTTGTATAAAAGCGTTGGAGAATTAACTATTTATGATATGTATTTATTTACAGAGTGGGACGAACGCAGTGGTGACATAGAATGTCCTCACAATGTTACGGGAAAGTTTTGTCAAAGCTGTAACATTGCCACTGAGTGACGCTAACATTGGGAGAATGTTTTGTGTTAGCTGTGGGCCAGCCCTGGGGAGTGTCATTTAGAAACGACTTTAAAACTTCAGATGGATGTTGGGCAATTCAATCCCCCTACAGGCGAAATCTATATTATACAAAACGCAAACTACTTATTTTTTACTTATATTTTTGTCACTTTACAGTTTGGTACTTTCAGATGGAACACCTTGTCATCGATTTTTATCTATCAAAGTGAGCCGCTTTCTTCCAGGAATGCGTTATTCATGAGCAAAATCCCCTCCAGTTTCTCCGATAAATGGCACCGGTACATTTTAATCCAGCCAGTCCTGCGGGAAGTTACAGCGTATCAATCATTTGCTGCGAGGAAAAAAACGTCTGCATCCTGCAACATATTCAAATTCACAACGATAGTCTTCCCCGGTGGCGTGACTCAGACAAGAGCGAGCATAGGCTGCCTTAGCTACTCAAAAAAGAAAGAGGCAGAGTCGGAAAATGGATTGTTAATTGCTGCGGCGAGATAGAAATCGGTCTCGGAGGGCGACGGGCGGTCGCGTCTGTGGGTCTCCCTGTCTCCCAGTCTGGCCGGTGGGCCCTGGAGCTCGCCTGTGGAATCGGCTTATTTAGACTCCACACGCCATTTTTAACAGACGGGGGGGGGGGGGGGTTCTCCACTTTGTTTTTTCCTTTTCGGACCTTCTAAGAGTCCGTCTGTCATCTCTCAGTCTTTATGCCCCCCCTCCACTCCCCCCACCCATCTCTCTCTCTCTCTCTCTCTCTCTCTCTCCTGTTCTCAGATAGTTATGTAAGCCACAGCCCTTCAGTTGTATTTCCTGAGGATGTAAGTCCTTGTGGCTCTTTGCCCCCCCCCCCCCCCCCCCCCCCACCGTCCCTTAGACAGAAAGCCCCCCCTCCCCCTGCCCCAAAGCCCCCCTTCAGACTCGCCCCCCTCCCTTTCCAGCTCCTCTCGCTAATGGTTTCAGTATTTTTCCTCCGGCCTGTGGACTGCAGCTGTGACCGTTGAGGAATGGGGAGAGGATGGCGGAAGATCCTCGGGGCACGTGGCAGTGAGACATGCCCGATATGGGAGCACTGCAGCTGGGGAGCAGCCGCTTGTGCTGCTGGGTGGCTCTGGAGGTGGCTGGGAACAACCAGGGACGGTTTGACCAGTTTGTAAGGGTCTCTCTACACCCAGTTATCAACACAATTCCAAAACTTAATGGATGGGCTTAGTTGGTTAACCCCTCAAGTAGCGACCCTTTTCTTCACACAAGCTTGAAGATGACATATCCCAAATCAAATGGTTACTATTCTTGAACCCTTCTGACTACAGGAATAATCTTGATCTCCTCTGCAAGGTAACCCTTTGGGGTTTGTTTCCCAAGAGTCAGAATCACTCCAAATGTTACAAAAACAAAATTACAGATGCTCAAACACAGTGAAAGTGGAAGTTTTTTTCCCACTGAAAAGATTTTCTGTATTTGACTGGATACAGATTATTGTAGCTGTGGCCAGTGTGCTTAGAAACACAATGGAGCCACAGCCACTAGACTGGACAAGTACCGTTGATAACGATATCACCAAAACCAAGCATTCTGCATTGTTTTTTCTAAGTTGTGCCTAGGCAGTTTTCCAAAAAGGACATTTGGAGACTCCAAAAGGACACATGGATACTAAATTATATAATGGGTCTTATAAACTGTAAAATATGGTATTTTGCTTACTGAACTATGCAACACTTTTTATCCTGAAAAAAAGTGTTTGCACTTTCCTCCACTTGTCACCCTCCCACTAGCTCTCCATCTCAACCCCCCTCTCCTTGCTCTCTGCTCAGGTCGAGAACAATAGTGCAATAATGAAAATAACAACATCATGTATACTAATATATTAATTAAGGTCAATTGATTGATGTTTTTGTCAAATACCCAACCCCCATCACAAGTCAAACACATTCCACATCTCACATGCTCATCAATATAAAATCACTGAAAATACCCTCTTTTGTGAAGTCAATGCTGTCTTACTCAGAAATATTCACTCAAACCAAGTCCAAGACTAAATTTAATTTTGAATAGAGATTCTCCATTCAAGAACTAAGGAGTAAGGATTAAGCTTAATGCATGTCTGGGAGACCAGTTCTAAGGCTTCAGTTTATTAATTCACAAAAAAATCTGCAATTACATTTCCTGGTCTAATTTTCAATAACTGTTTATTCTACAATGCTGAACTATACACTAGAAAGGGCGTTGTGTAAATGTAATAATATTTTTGAAAATATTTTTTTGTCATCCAAGACACTATTATGCCAACAATTTTAAATACATTCTGGCTAATAAGAATCGCAGGCCTCCTACAAGTGTAACTACGAGGATGCTATACAGGGCACATCAGTGACAAACATGAACTAATTCATCATGAAATAAATTAAACAGGTTAAAACATGTTATAATGTGGTCACTTTCATTTCTCATTACATGTTTTTATGTAAAAAAAAAAAAAAAAAAAGGCAAATTATTATTTTTTTTCCTTTTATATTCTGGAGGCTCTGTATTCCAAACTGACTCAAAACTGTACATGAACACCCTGAATACCAGAAGCAATTTGAATAATTTACAGTTACTACAAACAGGAGAACCTAATTACCGCGTAATGTGCATGTCTGCTTTCAAATGCTCAAAAACGGATTGCTTAAAATCAATTTCCCGCGTTATATCAAACGGTATTTTAGCCTTTATTTCAATATTAATTGCATACTTTCAAACGTAGCGTGCGTATGGACAGTGCTGACACTACATATTGAGGTCATACATATTGAGGTCGCCTCATTGGTTGATGGTAAGCGCACACAGCCGATAGACCCACCTGAGGTCGCGACGGTGAGGGGCAGCAGGAGCAGCAGTATGCCGGCGCTTTCCATGTCGCTCGGTGGAGGAGGTTCTGGGGGAGGTGTCGGTTCTAGCCGGTGTCAAGGAGCTCAGGGCGCAGGCGACAGGTGCCGATCGAGAGGCAGCGTGAAAGTGACCGTGGATATGGTTCCGAGGGTGAGGTGTAGCTACGAAAATCCAGCCTTGATACGTCTTCGGTAGCTGTTGGATGAGGCGTGCACGAATGACAGTCAATCGCTATGCAATACATAAGCTATATGTTTTTGTAGCTAGCATTCTTTTTTTTCTTTTTTTTTTTTAGATTTCTGTAGTCATTATTGTTATTTTTTCCTTAGAAAGATTGTGCGAAGTGCGGCACGACTAATTTAAGCTGAAATGCTTGAATATTTCAAGAAACTTTGAATACGTACATTTTACCTTCATGATACCATATAAACAAATGAAAGAAATTCTACGCAATTACTGCGCGGCCAAAGGACCAATTCAACTACCTGTTGCAACACAAAATGCCCTTTGGCAACTGGAACAACCATCCTTAAAGAAGCAGAAGGGATTGGAGAGTTCAGACATTATTTCATTTTTTGTTTTCTTTTTTGTTTCAACTGCAGTAACTTTTACGACCAACGTCGTATAACCTATTTATAACTTGTTTTATTTTCAGAATCGCTCACAGCCTGCGTTAGCCTCGTCTTCGTAGCTTACTCTTTGCTTCTTAATCTTTCATAATTATTTTAAAATAACGGCTTTTACACATTACAGTGATTGTGATTTATTTCCTTTTGTTGACAACAAGTATCCCCCACGCGAAGAAGGTTAAAGGGTTTTCGGGGTCGTGACTTTGTTAGTAGCAAATCGCGTGCGTAAAAACATTCTAACCAACGGTTAAACGGTGCGTTTCAGTAATAAATAATACGATTTTACCTCGCCGGTCACACTTTTTAATAGCATAAAAAACACAACACAATTGCAGTCGTCGGACACAGTTCCCCAGCTGTCAAAAAAATGTCAAAACACCTGCATATGTAATATTATCGGCAGAACATCGGCAGAAAGTGTTTTCAAGCAGTTCGCTCTCCTTTAAAAAAACATATTGTAGCATATTTTCTGTACAAAACCTAATACCAAATGTACACTAATCTTTCTAATGTAACTAATGTAGATTTAATTTTAAAATTATATACGACCAATAATGTGCCTGTTGTACTTTCAAAAGTAGCCACCATTTTTCAATTTGGTGCCAAGGGCCCGGAGCGCCGGGGTTACTGGGTGGTCAACAACTGTGTTGGCCGACTTTATGCGGAAACGGCATGGCGTCGCTTTCTTTAAATAATATTACAATGAAGAGATCTGATAAGCTAGGTGGCCCGTTCTTGTTGTATAAATCAATGTAGAGCGAGTGGAAATGATTTCATAAACTTTTCAGTTTTTCAGTCCAACAAAAGTAAACTTCTTCCCAAAACCAAAATAGCGTATAGTTATAATAAGCGAATATTATAGGTAGTCTAGCCAACATGAATTTCATAAAACGCGATTAACATCACAACCGTGTCTAAATAAATCTCATATGACCGTGTCATATGAGAACGCGTTTAGGATTTCAATTAATTGAATTGGTCCTATGTGGGAAATATAGCTACTTTTTGTGGCATATCAAAATTTCCCACGTTAAAACGAAACCAATTTAACTACTTTATTAGAAGAACACGTGATTTTTACGATCAAGAACGCAATATTATCCACAGTGGCATTTTTGCACTGTTGAAATTCGACGGATAAGAAATGATAAAAACAACAAAAAAGCATGAATAACTATTCCCTATAGAACCTCATAATAAAATTCCTCGCCTTCTCCGCGACCTTTTATCGCTCAATTAAACAATCGCACCATTGGCTATGGTTTACCGCAAAATGTTCGCTCTTCAGTAATTACAAAAGGTATGGATATGACAGCAAAAAAATAAAACAGGGAAATTAAACTTACATCCTTAAGCAGAACGGCCCAATCAGGCTTTTTGTAAATCCACACGCTCTCGGAGGCAAAAGCACGGTCCAGAGAACTTTCTCAAAGTAACTCAGCCGACGGAATAACCGCAGACGTGTTTGCACCACCCACCGGTCACCACACACCGAACAGCCGAGCCAACTGGAGCACAACGCGCTGTCGAATGGGAGGCACCGAGAGACGTGCGGGAGCCTTACTCCTGGACGAAACTCGCAGAGGGAAGGAAGTGGATGAATCAGTGGTTTTGTGTTTTCCGTTAAA